>NC_045427.1:435358479-435528479 GCF_902635505.1 Sarcophilus harrisii | reverse complement strand
TCCTCTCTCTCTCATCTTCACTCACCTACTATTTGTTGGCTTCTCTGCTGTCTACAAACATTCTCAAGCCCCCCATCCTTAAAAATCCTCCCTTCATCCTCTCAGTCCTATAACTGTCCTTCCTTTCGCTGCTAAATTACTCATTACCACTACTTCCTCAGTATCCTTTTATTCAATTTCTTGCAATCTGGCTTCTTTTTCGACCACTCTATTGAAGCAGCTTTTTCAAGGGTTTAAAGACCTCTTAATTTCTAAATCTAATGACTTCTACTTAGCTCTCCTTTTCTTTGGTTGTCAGTAGGAAGCCATACTACTGACCAATCCTTTTGAATACTTTCTCTAACATCTCTTTCACTTTATTCTCTTTCTACTTGATGGTTTATTGTCCTCAGTTGTTCCATAAACGTGTATGTCCCCTAAGGCCCTAACCTGAACCCTTTCTTCTTTCTTTATACTCTCTCCTGTGATTTTATCCTCTTCTATGATTCCAGTTACCATCTTAATGCACAAGACCTCAAAATATATACTTTTAGATGCAATTTCTTCTTCGAGTATCAGCGTTTTATCTTCAACTCTCTATTGGGCATCTTCCCTAAAAAACTCTACTAGTACATAAAACTTAACATGTCCAAAACTGAAGTCATCATCCCCTAAACTTCCCTTTTCTCTCAAATTACCCATTTTTATTGATGACGTCACCATTTCCCAGATATCTAGACCTGAAACCTTGGAATAATTTTTGACTTTTTTCTCTCCCTCATTCTCTACATTCAGTTAATATCCCCATTCTACTAATTCCACCTCCACAATATCTGTCCAATCTGTTCTCTCTCTCAATTCACACTGAAATCACCTGAGTGGTGGTGATGATAAGCCTTCATCATCCTTTGCCTGCAATATTATAAAAGTCATAGAATATGTGTCCTATCTCTAATCTCTCCCCTTTCCAATACACCCGTTACACAGTTTATTTTTTTTTTTTTTTCATTACACAGTTTAAAAGAATCTTGTCACAAGTCTAATCATATTACTCTCTTAATTTAAAAAAAAATCAGTGGTTCCCTATGACTTTTTTTTGAACAATCAGACTTAAGTGACTTGCCAGGTTCATATCACTAATAAATGTTTGAGGTCACATTTGAACTCAGGTCCTCTTGGATTTGGGATTAATGTTCTATCTAGTTACTGTATCATCTAGCTGCCTTACCTTCCATATTACATATAGAATAAGGTAAAAATGATTTTATTTTGCATTTAAGACCCTCTACGATTTGGTCTCAACCTGCCTTTTGAGACCTACTTCACTTATTCCCTTCACACATTCTATATTCCAGCTAAATTCCACTCTACCACTAGCCTCAATAACTGAAATACATTCCCTCCTTCTTCATCTGTAATGTTTGGGCTAGCTTTCTGGAGGATCTCGGAACCAGACTGAGTCCTTGGTCTTAGTGGAGAAGTGATGAAGGCAGAAAAGCCATCACGAGGCTGGTCAAAAATAAAATGTCCCATTTCTAGTCCTTCTTACCCCTTAAATGCCCTATTATAATTACATCATTACAGCATACTAATTATGCGGGAACTAGAGAACCATTACATCACCATACTAAATACGAATTATATGTAAACTAGAGAACCATTATCTCATCAATTCCACTGAGTTAACACCTTGTTGTAAGTATCCTTGTTTCAAGTTTACTTCTCCAAAGTTCTGGCCCTCTACATTCATCTCTATTTTTCAATATCTTTTTTTCTTCAAAGTTCAGGATAGGCAATTCCTCAGTATCACAGAATTTCATAATTGAAAGAAACCTCAGAAAATTTCCAGCCCAACCCAACTTTTAACAGTAACACCACCCAAAATGGTCATCCTAACTCTTCTGAAGAACCACTTACTGTTACCTCCACCTATTGATGATTACCTCAGGAAACTTTGAAAATGTTTCATTACCATTAGGAACCTTCACAGGCTCACATTCTGCATCCTGTTAACCTACCCCCAAATAGGCTGTTGATTAATTAACTGGCAAGAGAAGGAAATGCATAATTTTTTTTTTTTTACCAGGTGGCACTGAACTCAAATGACCAGTTTACTTGAATAGGCTCTCCCAATGACTTCAGCATCTCTAGCTCCTTATAGATAGAGTTTAATCTATAAATTCGTATCCTATCTCCTCCTGTCTTTAGTTTCTCTGTCTTCTTTGTGCAGTGATCTCTAGCCTGAGGTTTAACTGATCTGGAGTTATAGAAATGAAATAACTACTCCAAATGTAAAAAAAAAAAAAAAAAAACCCACCAGATTCATTCATAAGACTCAGGTAACACACTTATCAGTGACAGTCAACATTTCTCTTCCTGTGCACTGTGTTGCCCATCACTCCCAAACTTCTTCCCACCCCAGTTAGTTCTGGGCAAAATTAAGGGAAGGAATTTTGCATCTGAAATTGTTGGGACTACTCTAAAACAATGGTCAAACTGGGACAACAGCTAGGCTTTGGGAAGGTCTCCTGATTCAAACTCAATAGCTACTGAGGTCTAATACCTCTCCCCTCCTAATTCTACTTCTGGTCTGTCTCTCCACCACATCTTTATCTTGTCTCTGCTCAAAGTTGGTGATAGTATCCAGCAATCCAAGATCTGTCCTCCACTGTTTTCAGCTCAAACTGCAGCTGTTCTGTGGCATTACTATAGTCAACAAGTAGTTGGAAGAGACCATCAAAAGCTCTGTTTCTCTTCTGCTTCTGATTGTATGGGATGGAATGGAAAGATCAGTTGCTAGTCTCTTTCATTAGAAATTGGAAAGAGGCAAAAGGGGAAAGGACCAGACTCCCCACAAAATCTTTTATCCCTTTTATCTTTATCCTTCTCTAGGGTAATACTAAGGTATTACTAATTCTATGTTACATTTCTCTGGCTCATTTTCTTTTATGGAGACCTTCAGCAAACCTCCATTTCCTAAAGAAATAAAACATGTTGCTGACACAAGCTGACAACTTCCCTTACATTGAGCCTAAATCTGCTTCCCAAGAGCTTTCACCCATCTCTTCCTTGGTCCCAACATGGCAGAGCAGATAAAATCTAATTTTATTTTCATATGGCAGTCTTTCAAATACTTAAAGATGGCAATCAAAGTTTCCCTAAGTTTTCCTGTTTTCAGGCTAAAAATTCTCAGTTCTTTCTATTAATCTCTCTATGACATTTCCAGTCATCTAATTATCTTGGTTGCCCTTCTCTGCATTTGTCCCAGCTTTTCATTGTTCTTCATAAAATTAGGTACCCTTTTCCTTTTTCATTACTATGGCAAGGAAGGAATTTATTAATCAAAGAAAAGATGAGATAGGTCATAAGAGAGAAAAACAGGCAACTTCAATTACATGAACTTTAAAAAAAAACTTTGGCTTTTAGAAATAATAAAAGTAAAATAAATAACATGAAAGCCATGGGTTGTAATATAGTAATAATAATAGCTTTTAGGTAATAAAAATGTAAAGGAATTAAAAACAATGATGACAAAACAAAAACTGAAACTGATTAATGAGAAAAATATTTGTATTAAAACTCTGTTTTTCTCCCAGACCCATAATTTTATTCTTGTTGGGTATGTCTGTCAAGGAAACTCCCTTTAGCAATGTTCAATGGTCACATTCATCAGTTTTTTCACTAGGGTCCTCTTAACTTTTCTTGTGTTTTAATTCTCTGTTAATCATTTTTGTTCTATCCTCAGTACAAAGATCTTGTTCCTTGGCAGAAAAAAATTTAAAAAAGCATTGAGTAGTTCAGCCTTCTTTCCATCTACGCCAGCAGCAATCCCATCCCTTCTTTTATCTTCTTTTTATAGTTTAAAATAAAAAGCTCCTTTAATTACTGTAAGCATTTGTTACCAGCCTGCTCAGCTAAAGCTTTACTACTTCTGACATTTTTACAGAACTGTATCCTTTTATATTAATTCTTAGTAACTTTCTTTTGCTTCAATCTTCTATACATGTATTTTAAAAAAATAAAACTGATAAATTATTACAATCACAACAGTCTAAAGATAGTCCCTCCCTTTCTTCTTCATTAGAATCATTTATATTTGTGTCTTAGAATTCTCATTCTTGACAATTAGCTCTTCTTCTACCTATTTTGTCTAATTTCAGCGTGTAGGACCCTATGTTTCTTTTCTCTGAACTGTTTGAAATTGGATTTTTAAAATCTTAGACTATATTTCAGTTAATGCCTAGATTTACTCTCCTTTTCTATCCTGTATTCTAAGATGCAGTGGTCACTTCTCCAAGTGACCACTTCTCCTATCTAGTTTGCTATCCAATTTCTTTTTATTTGTCAAAATTAGGTCTAGAGCTATAGTTAGTTTTTTTTTTTTTCTGATTCCTTTACTTTTTGAAGACTAAGGCAAATAAAGGATTTACGTTTTTAGAGGAGAGAAAAAGGGCTCTAGCAGAAATCTAATGAAGTTTTCCATCATGTTTCCATGCTATATTTTCTGTTTCCTGAATTCTTTATGTCCTCCTTCTGTCCAGATGGTTAACAGCATGCTCCCATGACAACATTGCTTCTGTTTGTTGCTCTATTTACCCTTACCTAATGTTTTCTATTATGCTTACTGGATTTCTTCAAGTAAGGATATTGTCTTAAAATACAATGCTGTTCTACCACCTTTTTATGTAGTTTGCCCTTTTTGAATAAGGAATATCTTGCCAAAAGCCAATCTTTTTAAGACTAATATTCTCCTGCAAATGCTATGTAACTGTGAAACATGGAACTATCTTTGAAGAATCAAAATTATGGGCTAATCAGGTCAGTTGAGAAATGTAGGAGCAAACAGGCTTGCAAAGTATTAATGAGTACATCAGTCAGAAAGCATATGATAGAGAATCCACTATGGAAGATTTATGGGAGACTAGGAAAAAATTATAGAAGAAAGTGTATCATAGAAAGAAAATCCACTATGGAAGTTTTATTAAAGGCCTTAGACAAAACAATATAGGATGAGATATGAATGAGCTGTGAAATATACTGTTGGAGGAGATACCCACATTCAATGAGATCACAGATGCACTGAAGAGTAAGAAATGTTCCTTCTGTAGCCATATTCCTTTTGAATATTATATAATCTTCCAAAGCCATATTCTAGTCATAATTCCCATACTACCAAGTCTCAGTGGTACCTATGAGGATGGATATTCTTCACTAAGATCTTTGATTCTCTTTATTACCCTTACTCTGAGCAATTGTGTATGGAGATCTGAAGCTACCAGTTTTGTTGCTGACTGTTCTTGGGTATTGTTTCCTGTGAACTACTCCATCTTGCTAATATTCTTCTACCTTTACTGTACCTACTATTTTCTGTGGTTTATATATGGGCAGTTTTCTCCATCTATTCTTTTTAGTTTATTCTCTTTAGTTTAGAGCCTTCCTGGTCAGATTCTTCTTTGAAGCTTTTCATGATCCATCTAACTGAAAGTAATGTCTTTCTCCTCAAAGTTTCCCAGGGTCCTTTGTTTAGATCTGTCCTTTGACCCTTTGGTACCCTACTCTATTAATTATTTATTTATTATTCATCTCCTGCAGCAGGGATTTTAAACCAGAGAGTCACAAGCTTGTTTTTAAAACTTTTGATGACTATATTAGTATGATTGTTTTATTTTTATAGTTCTACATATGAATTTTTTTTCTGAAAAGTGATCCATAGATTTCCCCAGACTGACAAGAGTATCAATTATGAGTTCCTGCCCTGGTAGAATATAAGGTTTTTCAGGGCAAAAACTGTGCCATTTTTCATTTTTAAATCCCCATCACCTAGGACAGTACCTTACACATCATAGATACCTGGCAAATGTTTGTGGAATTGAAACCAATTGAATGATCCATGAGATCTTAGTTCAGGCACCACTGTCTTTCTAATGGCATCTTTACTGGATTGCTGGTTTAGTCTCTAGAAAGATATAATGCATGGAACTTTGTCTTGTGGACTCAGTTTCTCTGATCATAGAAGTGGCTGCTATGCACTCAAACTGGAATGCCAGTGTGGATATATGAGGTCAGTCTACAAAAGTATTTTCAGACCCTCACATGAATTGGAAGTAGTGTGAGTCCCATATGGTCTTGTCATCATCAACTCGTAATGATTGATATTACTGGGAAAAAATACAACTCTCCAGGAAATATAAAAACTTCTTCTGAAACTTACCTTGTTTTTTTCCTTCTTTCCTTCACTGTCTATACGTATCTGGAAAAGTTCTACTGGAAAATCCACAGTTCCTATATGTTTGATCTGGAAGGAGTCAGATGAGGTTTAAGACCCATATTCTCTGAAAGAGGGTGGGGTAGTGGGACATGAACCCAATAAATCTAGAGGATACAGATAGCATTTTTCTTCATATGTCCTTTGTAATTATACCATCATAACGGTGGCCATATCTAGCACTTAAAAAGGAATATCAAGTTGTACATAACAGATGTGCAGCTTCATGGGCAATCGTCTTTTTTTATTACACTGTTATGGAATTGTTTGTTTCATTCCATAAATTAAAAATTAAATAAAAATAAATGAATTTCATTTTTATATTTTCCACCATTCCAGGGTGGAATGGGACTTTAAGTAAAAGAGAAGTCAAGAGTGAGAGGTTTGCAGTCATTACTTTTCCCTACAAACCCACCCTTTCGTTGTTCTTGTCGCGTCTGACACTTTAAGAACTCATCTGGAGTTTTCTTGGCAAAAATACTAGAGTGTAGTTTGTAATTTCTTTCAGCAACTCATTTTACAGACGAGGAAACTGAGGCAAACAGGATTGCGTGATTTGCCCAAGATCACAGCGCTCCTGAGTGTCTGAGGCCAGATTTAACTCCATCTGACTCCAGGCCTGGCGCGCTACCCGATCTCCATCTCAAGTGCTCAAATGGACTGTCTGTGCCCTGGCTGTGGCAGGCCTTTCGCGCTCCGGTGGAACCGCTCAGGCCCGGTGGAATACACTGAACCTTGACCTCCACACCACGATGTCATTAATCTTCTTTGGGAAGGGTGAACAACAGAAGGTTTGGAGGGAGTGTGCGTGCGCGCGCGCGTGTGTGGGGGGGGGTGCCTGGGTTTCTGTAGGCACCGAAAGGGACACTTTCTCACCAGGACTCGGAGTCCATGAAGCCATTTTCCTCCATTCGGTGAGGCTGAGCGCCCCGGGATCAGCGTCAGTGCTCCCAGACCAACCCTTCTTCGGGCAGGGGCTGCGTCTAGCACAAGGAGAAGGAGAGGTTGCACGGGGCGGCGGAAAGAGCACTTTCCGCCGCCGCCGCCGGCTGCGCGGCTTCGGACAGTCCCCTCCGCCTCCCTGACGCCTGGCCCTTTCCGCATCCCGGATCAGGGGAGGAGTGAGCGAGAGGCCCGGAGTGACAGCCCTGAAAAGGACAGGCGCAGGCAGGCCCCCGCGGAGGGCTCGGTGGTTCCAGCCCGGGCCTGCGGAGAACTCTCTAGGGCTCCCCTCCCCAGCAGGGACCCCTCACTCCTTGATGCGCAGCGTCGCCCTCTGTATCTTTGAGCAGGCCCCTCCGGTCAGGGCGGCTCCTCCTCACCCTCCCGGATGCAGAAGAGAAGAGACAGCTTAGCCGCCGGCGTGTTTGGGAGCGCCTGGGCATGGGGCTGGAGGAGAAGACAGATGTCAGCGCCGCAAAGCGGACTCTTCATAATGGCCTGGCGGAAAGGGACTTTAGGACGCCAACCCACGGCTTCCCTTGTTTGCGAATCTCTGAAGTGGGTACTCGGGAAAGGGACTTTGCTCCTATTCCGCCTCAAGAGGGCGCCCGGGGCCCGCGCCACCTCGTGGAGTCCCGTGAAACCCCAGAGACCTCTTCTACCTCCGGGGTCCCCTGGCTCTGCCGGGCCCCCCCTCCCCCCTCACTCCTCACTCTCCCCTCGCTGCCATCGCGCGCGCTGGGGGCAGAGCCTCACTAGCCGACTGCCCGGGCGCTCCGGGGCTGGGGCGGGGAGCGAAGCAGGGCAGCGCCCGGGCCCCGGCTATAAAGGATGGTTGGGGCGGACCGGGACCCGCCAGACAGCGAGGGTGTCCCCGCGCCGTGCTCGGGCCTGCTCCGGGGGCCCTGGGGGAGGGGCGGGGCGGGGAAAGGTAGCGGCTCGCGGGCTCGAGGAGTGCGGCGGCTGGTGCAATAGACACCCTGGGGACCCCCCGGAGAGCAGGCCCCCCTCCCCCTCCCGAGGCCCCCGGGGCCCAGCGCGCTGCCAGGAGCCGGAGGAGGGGAGGACCCGCTCTCCGGCGCGCTGCCTCCGCTACTCCGTAATTTCCAGCCCCCCCCCTCCCCCCCCGCCGCCCTCATCAGCCGCTCGCTGGGCGCCCAGCTTGCTCCGGTCCCCTCGCAGGTACGTAGGACCCTGACTCGAGCCTGAGCCGCCCCCGGGCTCCCTCCCTTCTGGGCGCCTGGCGGGGCGGCTGCGGGGAGAGGAGGAGGAGGAGGAGGAGGAGGAGGGCCGAGTGCGGAGCCGGCTCGGGCCGCGGCTGAGCTCTCCGGGATCGGAGCTACCGGAGAGAGGCCGACGGGACCGGCGCCCAGGCACCCCGGGCCGGTAGGGGGTGGGGGCGGGGAGGGGGGCAGCCCGGTCACTCGCTTCTTCCGCACCCGGGCCGGGAGCGGCCGAGCCCGCGCGGGGCCCGGACAGCTTCACTCCGGGGCGGGAGGGGCGCAGGTTTGGTGTCCTTGGCTGGGGAGGGGCCGGCGGCGCTCGGAACCGGGGGTTCGGGGGGCTCGCCCCGCACCTTCCCTTGCCTGACCTCGGTCTGGAAGCACAAGGGCGCCCAGAGGGAGGGCGCCCAGAGGGAGGGCGCAGGGGGGAGGGCGGAGCCGGCGGCTCTGAGCGCTCCGCACTCCGGGTGGGTCCCGAGCCCCCCTCGCCCAGAGCGCGGCCCCCGGCTTCTTCTCCCGAGGCCTCGGACCCCAGCCTGTCCCCCTCCCCCCGCCCCCGGGGGCTGGGCCGGGGGCTCGGGAGGGGCAGGCAGGAGGAGGCCAGGAGCGAGGGGGCGTGAGCCAGCGCAGAAGGGAGGATGCGCGCGCGTGTGTGTGCTTCCAACTTCCCATTCCTGTGTGTGTAACTACTGAGTCTCTGCGAATGTGTGTGCGTGCCAGAGGGTGTTTGCGTGTGTCTGTATCTGGCTTTTGTCTCCGCGTATCTGCGTGTGCGGGCAGCTGTCTTTGCATGGGCCCGACACGGTGTTCCTGTGTGTTACCCACCTTTGTGTGCTTTTGGATTTCTGAGCGAGAGCTTGTCTGTCTGTGTGCATGAGACACAGTGTCTGTCTCTCTCCGAGATCCGCGTTCTCTCTGACAATGTGAGGAGTGCCTGGCACTTACATAGGGCTTTAAGGTTTGCGAAGTGCTTTACAAACATACTCTCATTTAACCATCAGCCCAACTTTGGGGGACAGGGGTTTCAGGTATCATTGTTCCCATTTCACTGACAAGAAAACTGAGGCTTGGGAAAGTCAGACTTGTCCCTGGTCACAAGATGGAAGCAGAATTAAAATATCTTTTTGACTCCAAATCTAGCCCCCTGCTTATTAACCCCCACATTTATGTAGTATGTCTATTTCTGCAATTATCCCTTCATATGAGAGTATATGTAAAACACTGTTGTCTTGTGTTTCTGTATGACAGTATGTCTTCCCTATGTGATTCTGTTTCTAGGGTGCATGTGTATATCTAGGAGTCAATGTCTATGTGTTTGTGTGTGAGTGCAAATAGGTAATAGCTTCATTTTAGCTCAGGGCTTCTTTATCTCTTGTCATTTGAAGAAAAAAAAGTTCTGAGCTGGAACTGAGTGAGATGCCAATTCAAAAAAAAAAATGTTGATGAATTGGATTACCTTTTGGCACAGGAACCTGAGCTAAATTACTGTATGTGTATGAGCGTGAATGTATGTGTGTGTTTAGAAAGTGGAGATGGGATGTAATTTTCTGGGCCAGTCTCAGACTGGTGTTGGTGGAGGGTATGGGGCTTCCCCGGGCCCTGGGAGCCAGGCAAGGCTGGAGACACAGTGGCTCCTATATAGTTTCCATTTTCCTTTTCTGAATAGATCTCTGTCTGGCACACACTGTACAGAGTAAGCTACTGAAATCAAACCCCACTGGATGCAGCATGAATTTAGAAAGAGTTCTTTTGAAGGGAACACTCTGTATTTGAGGTGTCTAGTCAGCCCACCCAGATATACCAAGACTTATAAACACTGCTAGAAATATGGATGCTTGGTCCCGCGGAGTTGAGAATCCAGCTTGGCTTGCAGTCAGATCTAGATTCTAGTCTGGGCTTGGCCACCAGCTCCTGTGGCCTGGGCAAATCATTTCCTCTCTCTAAGGCCTCAGTTTCCTAGTCCAACCCTTCCTTTTACAATCTGTAAGTCTATGAATTTCTGCAGCTTCTTGGCCACCATCCAACCCACCAAAAATGTGAGTTCAAAAAGGAAATAATAAAAATATGGTTTACAAAGTAGTTTCCTGATAGCAGTCCCATGAAGTGCTTTAGTAGAAGTATTCTTTTTTATTGCATTTGTGATTTTATCTATGGAAGCAGCTCCATATGAAGAGCGCCTATACTAGGAAAGATTGTTACCTTTTTCTGCAACTTGTAAGTTTAGATGGTTGCCTCAGATGCTGAGAGGTTAAGTAATTTGTCTGCGGTCACACAGCATGTGTTATAAGTCACATTTGAACTTTTCTTACTCTAAAACTAGTTTTATCATCTGTTACAACAGGCTTAGTCTTCACACAAGTATTTCTTCCATTAACAAATGAAGAAACTGAGGCTTTGAGAGGTTTATAACAACTTGTGCACGGTCACACAGCTAATGAGAATTTGAGTCCACATGCAAACCCAGATGTCCTAAATCCGGGGGCCTTTCTGTAGTAAGAAAGGAGGATAAAGTAGGTGGAAGGAAAGATGAGGAAAAACCAAGGACAAAAAGGTGTAAAGATTGGGGCATGGCAGAGAAAGAACCATTAAGAATGATCCGGCATATCTGATGGTAATCCTAATTAGATTAGCAACAATGTGGTAAAGTGGAAGGACCCATGGGTGTTGGAACCAGAGAACCAGGGCTTGAATCCTAGGTCTACATACCCATGTGACCAAGACAAGGCACATCATCCTTCCTTTAATCTAGTCACCTATAAAATGGCCATAACTGTGTGGCACAAAAACCTGCTAGATATGGACTCAGAGGATACAGATCTGAAAGTCAGTTATGTTGCCACTTGTATAATTGTGAGTGAAGGACTTATCTTAGTTTTTTCATCAGGAAATTGAGGGGGTTAGATCAGATGTTACTAAGATCTCTTCTAGCCTTAAATCTAGATCAATTTTATATTGTCTATATCACTGCCAGGACACTTGTAAAGTGCTACAGAAATGTGACTGTGAGTTTTTGAATTCATAAATAGGGAGAGACTTCCTTGTCTCCTTGAGCTGGCCATGACAGAGGTAGATATTTCTTGATGATCTGAATTGCAGCAATCTGCCCTGCTGAAGAAAGCTTTCTTGGGATGGAATCAGGCTACTTGGCTTCTTATCTCTGCTACTCCCCTGGGGTGTGATTAACTGGGAGTCCTGTCTTCTATTTGTAAAATGGGTGGTCCTAGTTATGAGTGTAAAATGGGTAGTAGTGAGTGTGTATATGTATGTGTGGGGTGGGAGAGGTCAGGGTGGTGGGGCAAGGATTAGTGCTTTTTTTCTCCCTTAGAAAGAGAGAATGCTAAATGTAGTAGATATGTGAATTGCTTAGTATAGTCTATATTTTCCCCTGGAACTTTAAGACTTGATGAATAAATAACTCTTGAATTGGATAGAGAGTTAATCCACATGACTTGTAAATGGCCCTTCCAGCTTTGGGATTTGAGGATCTCATTTCTTTATGTACTACACTCTTCAATCTCTTGCTGTCTCTCTTACCTACTTCATTCCCTCTTCTGATAGTTTAATCAGAAACCGTCTCTGTGTATGTATCTGAGTGTGAATCTGTGACTCTATGTGTCCATGTGCATATACATATTTATGTGCATATTTCTGTCCAGATATCTGGGCCATCATTCAGATATATGGCCATATTTGTGAATAACTGTGCACACAAATGTACATTAGTGGGGAAGCAGTTTGATGTAGTATTAGAATAAATACTAGGCAAGTTCTTTCCCTGTGTCTCAGTTTCTTCATCTGTATAATGGGTTTATTAGTTCTTGCCTTCCCTCCCTCCCAGAGCTGTTGTGAGAATTAAATGAGATAATTAATATAAAGTGCTTTGTAAACCTTAAGATGTTAATCAGTCCAAGTGCTATTAGTGTCATGTCTCCTCCACCACAGTCCCTCAATACTTCATGGTAACAGGGAGATAACAAACTGTGGTGGGTCCTAAAGAGCTGCAGAAGCTTTGGTGACAGTCTGTGCCTCTTCTGAAGGCCAGCTTGGCTAAGTGTATAAGGATGGTCACCTGTGATGAGTATTCTCAGCCACAGCAACTCTTGAAGACCATCTTCTGAGGGGTGGTAGGATCATGAGATGCCCCAGTGGAGTTTGAATACATCCAATTGACGACCAATCCTTAATCTATGTATTTCTGTGTGTTTGTGTATACATACGTATTGTACTTTGCTGCTTGTGTGTGCGTGTGCATGTATACATATGTGCATGGAGTATGAGGCTCCCTTCATTTTCTGAGATCTCTTTCTAAGACACAGACACAACTTTTGCTCCCTCTCCTTCTCTGTCCCTGCCTGGTTTGTTCTGTCTTCCAGCCGCTGAGGGGTTAAGAGGGATGAACTGGATAACTACTTTCCAATGGCCTCCTCTTCCTCCCTGGAACTAAGGACCCTTGGCAATGGGCCCAGGGCCCCCAAACGAACACTCTCACAATGGACATCAGCACCAGAAGGGAGGCCCAGCCCCTCACCCCTGCAGAGAGAGGGAATCGAGAATACTTGCTTTTCTGAGGAGGAGGAACAGGAGACCTGTTTCAAGAGTCAACAGGAGGCTGTTCCTGGCAGCTCATCCAGTCCACATGGCGATGGCTCCTCACACCCCCATTCCCAGAGAGACGACCTTTCTCCAAGGTCAGAAGAGGGCATGGGGACGGAGACCGCAGGCCACTCTGTAGACTATGGCTTCATCTTTGCCTTAGTCTTCTTGGTGAGTGGAATCCTGTTGGTGGTGGTAGCCTATGCTATTCCCCGGGAAGCCAGGGTGAACCCAGACACAGTATCGGCTCGGGAGATGGAGAGGTTGGAAATGTATTATGCCCGTCTGGGTTCCCACTTGGACAAGTGTATCATTGCTGGATTGGGCCTCCTTACCTTGGGGGGCATGCTGCTGTCCATCCTACTGATGGTGTCTCTCGTCAAAGGGGAACTCTACCGAAGGAGAAACTTGGCTGAGTCCAGAGGCCCTCGAAAAACTTATGGTTCTATAAACCTGAGGATGAGGCAGCTTAATGGGGATGGGGTTCAGGTGCTGGTGGAAAATGAGGTCGTCCAGTTGACACACTCTCACCCAATCCATCCAGGAACCTACACTTCTCTCTCCCCTCCCCTAAACATGTGTGATGGTGGCACAGTCTGTGGGTAGCACAGTTGTGATAGGGATGGGTAAACTGATAGGATAGGTTTGCATGTCCTGTCAGTATCTAAAATTACCTATCTTTACTTCCTTTGGAGAAGATTATTTATGTGGACAACTGGCCCTGGAATTCCAGCTTTCAGATTCTGGGTGGGGCCAGAGTATATCCAGAGGTAATCAAAGGTACTATCAACAAGCTTGTGCTAAGGGTGACAATCCAGTCCAATGGTGTTTTGCTACCAGTATGGTTCAGTGATGGAAAGAACATCAAAGCGGCTAGCAGTTAGTTACCTGTGCCATATTCTAGGCTCCAACCTCATGGAAAATAATGATTTGTAAGATTTGTAACCAGCAGTTGCCTATTCCTCTTACCCAAAGTGAAGCAGCCATGATCTCCTGGCTTACCCTTCCTGCGTAAAAGGCACAGGGTGGTCTTGTTTCAGATCTTAGGGTCTAATTTTCTGCAGTGACATAATCAGATTTAGCAATAGTGACTTCTTAGCAAATATTTCAGGATTGCAGACCTGAAGAATGAGGTTCTCTTTAAAACAAGGAGCATGATGTGTTTGGGGAGTATTTCATGTGGTGAGCAAGTTTCTCTTCTTTGCAATGCCCATTATGATTCTAGGAGAAGAAAAGATAGATATTGAATCCATAAACCTTCTCCATACCAGCAAAATGCCACCTTACTTCCTTTTAGGGGAAAAATGTTTTGTCCATCTCTCCAGAATCATTGAATTTTAGAATTAATTACACTTCCATACTCTCTACTTTTCACACAAGATTTCCCAAACCCTACTCCTAGTTCCAGATCCTTTCTGCTACTTTTGGGAGAGAATAACTTCAGTACTGAAAGGAACTGGATCTTTGGAAAATTGAAAGAATGTTGAACTGGAAAGCAAGAGATGAAATCCTTTCTGAGCCTCCCTCAAAAAGAGAGGGCTGAAAAGATGAAAAGCACATTTTATTTTTTTTTTTATTTTTATTGCATGGATGGTTTGAAGTCAGATTTCCTGGAACCTGAAGATGTTCTCTAGTCCATTTCATTTTCTCTAAGCAGAAGTACATCTATGTTATCCCTCAAATGATGAAGAGTCTAGAGATGTCCTCTAGGCTATCCCCAAAGATCTGTAGGAAAGGAAAGTGGTTTATAAGGATTGATGAAGACAATGGCTCTGGCAGATATCTGTTTCTGTTTATGACTTAGGTGGGGGATAAGAAATTGTTCATAGAGTCACAGAATATGAAAACTGAAAGGGGGCTTTATGAAACATCTAGTCAAGTTCAGTTAGATTTGGTTCTGATATGTAAAGGGGGTGTGATTGACTAAGAACAATGCCTTGGGATAATAAAACTTTCTCCAACACGGGATTCTGAAATCTACAATGGTCATGAGATTCCAAATTCTATCATGCTTATGGGGTTCTGTGAGTGTGTCAAGTTTCTTCCTAGGTTCAATGAGGATTGGCCAAATCCCCAAGTTTACAAAACCTCTCATATTTAGCTACAATGTGAATTATTTTAAACCGATGTCCTCATGAAGGGATATGGACCTCTCAATTCAACAATAAAAAATAAAAATAATCATACCAACTGTATGAATTTGTGTGACAGGAGACCTCTTTGGGGAACAAACCCTGTTAAATCTGGGACCATCAATTCAAATCAATTTGGATGTGATGAAATGTGTTTAGGGGCTGTCTAAAGATTAAATCTGAGTCTTAGAAATCTGCCTTGCATTGCATTGCAAAACTGTTCAAGAGAAAGCATTTAATAGAATTAGGCAGTTACCTCCTAAATAATAAGATACTCTCCCTTACATTTAGTTAGTGCTTGTCATAAGATATTTTTTACTTATATCTCATTTTATCCTTAATCCATTTGCTGATGGGTAATATGAGTACTAAAACCTCCATTTTATAGATTAAAAAGTAATTGAGACTTAAGTGGAAAAGGCTAGAAAACTCCAGGGTTCCAACCTGTTGTGACACTCTCCAGTGAGTTTCTATGATGTGCCTAACCTGCTGGGTCATCTGCCTGTGGAAGATGGAAAGGGAAGAAAAGGGAGTAACATACCCCCATTGGAACTCTGGAAAAGAACCATATTTTAAAATTATAAACTTTTTTTTTTTTTTTTAATGGAGTAGACTCTAAAAACCATTTAGTGCAACTCCTTTGTTTAGATTTAACTAAACTTAAAAAAATGCACATCCTCCCTCCCCAAACAACATTAAGTGCCTATTATGTTCAAGACACTGTGCTAGGGGCAGCTAGATGGCGCAGTGAGTGGATAGAGCACCAACCCTGAAGTCAGAAGGACCCAAATCCAATTTGGTCTCAGAAACTTGTAGTTCCTAGCTGTGTGACCCTTGACAAGTCACTTAACTCTGATTGCCTCAGAGAAGAAAAAATAGATCTAGGGATACAAAAACAAATATCTTTTTGAAAGAATTCTGGATTTGGAGTCAGGAAGACCTGGCTTCTAATCCTAATTAGAATAATTTGACTTTTATCAACTATGTGATTGTAGGCAATTCACTTAAATCTGAGTCTCAGATTCCTCTCTTGTAAAATGTGAATAGCTACCAGGGGGGTGAAGATTAAATATAAGAACTTTATATATATATATTCACAACTTAAAATATTGTATAAGCTAGTAGTTATCTCATCATCATCATATTTTGTAGGATTAGAGTTTTACTTTCCAAGGTCACACAGCTAGTGAGTAGCCAAACTTATGCTGAAATCCTGATTTTCTGACTCCAAGGCTCCTTTAACTCTGCTGTGCAAAGGAATGAGCTGTTACAAGCAATTTTTAGAAGGTTAATCTGGGAATGGTCCTTCCACTACAAAGGTAGAATAAGAAATCATTAATTTTTATAATTCCTATGAAAAGAAATAAATCCCTGGGGTGGTGTCTCCTGAAGTTTTTCTCAATGGGCTATTTAACAATTTAATTCCAGATTCTTTTTCCCCTGGCCTTGGCCTCAGCCCAACCCCTTCCCAAACCCAGAGAATTTCTTTTGAACTTTCAATCCATTCTCCCTACTGAAATCCCTTTCTTTCTACTAAGAATTCTTCCTTGACCAAAGCCCAGAATCTCCCAGGTGAAAGTGATTTTAATTCCATTCTTGAATGAGCCTCCTAGCACTTTGGACATCTCACTTTTCCTTATACCACAGTTATTTGTGTGTTTGTCTCTTTCATTTCCCCAATAAAACTGCAAGCTCCTTGAGGACATACTTTGTCATACCTATAATAGTAACCTAGGCCCAAGTATAAGGCATTATGCCACACTCTCACCATACATATCCTGGATGAGGCTACAAAATTCTTGCTTTTGGCAGAAGCTACTTTGCCTTTTTAACTTTGTCTTAGAGGAAGGCAGGGAAGAAGATAGAGACTTGTTAAAAAATCTGAATTGTCACAGCTTTGAATTTAGGACCAGAAGGGATTTTAGAGATCCAAAGGAAACTGAAGCCCTAAATTCAACTCCAAGACCTTTGATACTAGCTGCAGCATTTCTTAGTAAAAACATCTGATGCTTAACAAATGTCTACTGAACTGAATTACATTGCTCACCCTTCTCCATCCCCACTAGGAAAAGTCCTGAGTTCACTTTATGATTTTCTCTACTAAACAGCTGTTTGGTACTTAGTGGATTCTTTTTTCACTCAGTAGATCTTAAAAGACTCATGGGAAAATGAGAGTCCAAGAAGCAGAGAGAACTGACTGTCATAATTTAACTTTCCACAACTGCTGCTAAATACTGTCTAGCTCTGGAATTTCTCAGTCCTCTCTAAGCTGCCTTATTACTCATTTTCTGAGGACCTGATCCCATCTGGCCTGTTCTGATTCTGACTCAAGTACCAGTAACAGTATCCTCTCTTGAAGATGCTTCAAGCCAGAAGATTCTCTGCCAGAAAATGCTGGTGTAGTGATGAAGGTCTCTGTTAGGAAGCTCTGGACTGCATTGTTCCCTGAATGTGACATCAGTATATTGATTTTCTGCTTTAACCCCACCTCCATCCCTAAGCTTCTTGTCCTGGATGAAGCCACAAGTCCTTGCTTTTGGCAGAAGCTACTATGTCCTTGTGGCTTTCTCTATTCTAAGAACACAGATGGGCTAAGAAGTTAAAAGCTTTTCTTTTCCTGGGGTTCTTGGCCTCTAATGTCGACCCCTCTAATCCATTCTACATGTGCCACCAGATCCATCTTCATCACTGCTTCTGACAAATTCCTTTCCTGCTCAAATACCTTCCAGGACTCCTTGTTGTCTGTGACATCCAGTCCAAACTCCTCAATATGGCCTTCTAGATATCCCATACAATGGCTCCAACCCATTTCTTCAGTCTAATTTCCCACTGTTTCTCATACTCTACTATCATGTTATGCTCCAGTCAAATTATTTTACCCTTTTCTCTACCTTTGTGTCTCAGCTCATACCACTCCACTACTAGTGATGGAAGGTACCTTAGAAACATCGAGTCAAAAACCCCTTTTTACAGGCAAGAAAACTGAGGCCTGAGAAATGTTATTATTCATCTAAGATAACAGTTTAGAAACAGGAGAGCCCTAATTCAAACACATGCCTTTTGGCTTCAAATTCAGTGTTCCTTTTACTACATTGCACTACTTCTCAACCCTAAATCACAATGCAATATAATGGTAAGTGCCCTTGTATAGAATCACAAGAGATGGGATTTAGGAATTTAGTTCTCTCTTTCTAGAATCTACATATGAAGATACTGAGTCCTAGAGAGTATAGATTTATAGCTAGAAGGCTCTCTGAGGCAGTCTGGATCTTTGTTCATTTATACAGATAAGCAAACATACTCAGAGAGGGTGAAAGCCTTAGGAATGGTAAACAGCAGAATTGGAATCTGATTCCAAATTTAGTGCTTTTTCCATTATAGACGCAAAGGCCCTGTACCCATAAAATGTTATATAAATAAGGTATTATTCATATTACTATTATAGATAAAGATAGATCCAAGAAATCTGTAGGAAGAATTTCAAAGTCTTGAAATTTTGATCTGGAATTATTTTTCCCTTTGAACCTTATTGAGAGGAATTGGGGTACTTAGAATCCTTCCAGCTCTGAGATTCCATGAGAGAGAGTGATCCTGGCTGTCTCTGATATTGATGGAAGGAAGGGAGAGGCCTGCAAGACCTTAATATTAAGAGAGATACTGAAAAGTGTAGGGAGGTGCTTTCACTGTTATGCAATATTGACAACTTAAATTGACACTGACAATTTAAATTGTGAACGTTTTAGTAGGAGAATAAAAGTTGTACTGCCTAGCTGGGAGCTGGCCAGGGTACTGAAATAGCTGGGCTTTTCCACCATTTTTTCAGAGCTACTGAAATTGAGTCAAGGATTACCTCTAATAGAATCACGGAATATCAGTGTTTGAAGGAACCTTATAACACAGAATGTCAAGAGTTAAAAGGAACATTAGAACACAGAATACAGACTATCAGGGCTGGAAGAGACCTTAAAACACAAAATGTCAGAGCTGAAAGGAACATTACAACATAGACTGTCAAAGCTGGAAGGAAGTCTGTCAATAAATATTTATTAAATGCCTACAATGTAATGTGCCAGACACTGCTCTAAATGTAAGAATACAAAGAGAAAAGACAGTACCTGACTTCAAGGAGTTCACAGTCTAAAGAATGATCAAGATACTAATAATTATATGCAAATAACATACAAAATTAATGGGAAATAATTAATAGAGGGCCATTAAAATAAGAACATAGAATACCAGTCAGAGGGAACTTGAGAATATAGCTCAATTCCCTTGACAGATAGGAAAATTGAGGCCCAGACAGAGGAGGTGATGACCTTGTCATAGCTTCATAATGGCAACTCACCTAGACCAAATGTTCTTATCATTGTTGTTATTTTCAGTACCCATCCTGATGTCCCAAAAGACTAGAACTATGCTTGAAGAGAGGTACACTGTCATAAAATTATTCATTACTACACAAATTTGGATGCACCACAAGATAAAACCATATCCTCTTTGAATATAGCTTACAGGATAAAGCCTGATTGAATATACCTATTTAGTAGTGTCCTATTCTGAATACCCATAGAACATAAATCATTATTTCCTCACCAGAAACACTTTCTTCCTTCTCTAGGCTTCAAGGCTCAGCCCAAATCCCACCTGCACTATGAACCATTCCTTGACTTCCCCAATCCAAACTGGGCCCCTTTGATTTTCAATTTGCATCTCTTCTCTCCTGTAAACAAAGTATTCAGTCATTTCATTTGTATCTAACTCTTTGTGACCCCTACTAAGTGTTTTTTGGGCAGAGATATTGGAGTGGTTGGCCATTTCCTTCTCCAATTTATTTAACGAGGAAACTAAGGCAAACAGGATTAAGTGACTTGTCCAAAGTCACAATCTAAAGCTGAATTTGAACTCAGGTCTATCTAACTCACAGCCCTGTGTTTCATCCACTATGCCCTCTAAACAAAGTGACGCAATGCCAAGATCCAATGAATCAAGTGCTGGATTTATCTGGATTTATCAGCAACTTTATGAATATTGCATAACTGGCTTGGATCCAAATTTCCTCATTTTTCAAATGGGGACAATAATCTCTAACTCCACATATCTCAAAAGGCTATTATGAAGATTAAATAAAAATGTTTAAAGGGCTCTGCGAAGATAAAAATGTTGTTGGATTTATCTGTTACTTTCTAATTCACATCTTTTTGAAATTCAAATAGAAATGCATTATCATTATATCTTTTTAAAATTTTAAAAAAATTTTTGGAGAGACCATTGGGATTAAGTGACTTGGCCAGGATCACACAGAGATCAAATTTGAACTCAGGTCCTCAGGGCTGGTGCTCTATTTACTGCGTCACCTAGCTGCCTCTATCATCATCTTTTTTTAAAAGTTTGGATAGATAGTCTTGGGACAAGTTATCAGCATGCTGTTATTCTTTTACATTTAATGCTTTGACTACCACACAAGTGCTTTTTGGTACCACTACTGTTTACCACCACCACCACCACCACCACTACTACCACTACTACCACCACCACTACACTACTACTACTGCTACTACTACTTACTACAATAAAAACAGCTCATGTCCTTGTTGCATTTTACAGTTATAGTATTTTCCTTACAACATTCATGTGAGGCAGGCATTATTTTGAGGCATCTTTATTTTGCAGATAGGAAAACTAGATTGTAACTTGCTTAGGACTATAAAGCTAATAAATGGTAAAATTGGGCTTCTAACCCTTAGTCTTCAAATCCCAAAAGCAAGTCCCTGGCAATAGGTCAAGGGATTTTAATCAATACTTGATTTTTGTCATTTAAGAAAATGCTTTAGAAAAAGACAGTAATTTTTATTGAGATCTAGGGGGAGATGATGGGAATTTGTTTAAAAATATTCAGGAATTCTATTAATCCAGCCCATAAAAAAAAAATCCAGTCATGTCTAAAGTTATTACTAAGGACAATACACAACCAAAGGTGTAGTTTGATCCTAAGATTCACTGTCCATTTGATTCAACACCATATTTTGATTCATCAAATTCAGTACTGCTATCTGTCAGACAGATTATTTATTGTCTATATGTGCAGAGTACTATTAGTTGCTGGAAGAGACAAAGTTTTGATGTGATCATTACTCTCCTTGGAGTGAGTCTGGTAGGAAGACATAAACAAAAATATATATAATGAATAATGTTGTATGACAAATGTAGGACAAAACTGCAAAAAAAGTGTTTATATGGAATCTAGACTTCAAAGGAGGTTGATGTGCTACAGTTTTTAGGAAGGATGTAGCAATAACCCAATGCCACTTGGCCTTAAGAGTGATGTAGTTAAAAATGATATATATTTTCCCCCTTAGGCTATAATTTTCCAATTTACTCTATCTAACCAGTATGCTAAGACCATAAATATTTCTGGATGTCAGATAACAGCCTGTTGGTCAGTGATACGGAGTTTCTGAGACTAATGAGCAACAATAATGAGGTGCCTTCAAGTTAATGCGGGCAGAGAACAAAAGTGGATGCTATCCATTTGATTTAGAGACATGTCAGGCCTAAAAACACACTTCCAGAAGGTTCCCAAGGAGTACCACCCAGGAACTATAGATACTGCATTTGGGCCAAAGTCAGAACCAGACCTCTCCCTTCAACTACACCTCTAAGCCATAAAATTAGCATATCAGTTACATATGAAGCACCTGATTTCCCTTTCCTCTATAAATTTATCTTGCCCACTCTCATTGGCATTACAATTATAATAAACTTTGCATCTCTATCTTGGAGATGGGTCTGAGCCTACAAATTCCTTTGATACACCTTGCAACACTGATCTGGAACTCCATCATTTTGGGGTCCCTCTTGAAGTCCAACAAGATCATTACTGACTGGGAAGATCAAGGAAGGCTTTATGGAAGAGGTAACATTTAGGTTGGCTTTTAAGGATGACTAGAGATTCAAAAGGGGATGGAATATGATATCTTTTCCAGAAAATAGTAGAAAGTTTCAAATGATAAAATTAATTATTATGCTTACCTAATTGCACTTTTCGGGGTTTACTCAGCTGCTTACTCTCTGCCCCAGCCTTGAGTACAGGGCCTTAAGTATTAAACAGATGCTTAATAAATATTGAGTTGAATTTCACTTTTCTGGTTCTTCAATGTGAAAATCATTGGTATCCAAAACCATCTTCTGATTTCCTGCTTTGGAGATCAGCTTTGGCCTGGATGCAGGAAAAAGTCCTAGATCAAAGATAATCCTAATAGTCTGCTAGAGCCCCTACTCTTCTTTCCCATACAATGCAATTTTACCTAAAATATATAGAATGAACTGTCACTTAATGCCCCAAACATTTATTAATCACCTATTGTGTAGATGTAGATAAAGCTTAATTTTGTTGTTGGTCATATATATATATGATAAAGGCAGGATTGTGGAAGAAGCAGGGGAGACAATGACCTAGATCTCCAGGATTAGTTTTTGTGCTTGCCCAAAGTCATTTGTATGGGATTATGGGGGCCCATAAAAATTTGGCCTTAGGGTTAAAGGATTTCTAAAAGAGAATCCAGACTTTCTAATTCTAAGTCAGATAAAGGTGGAATAAAAACACTTGCCCTTGTCAACAAAAAGTTAAGGCTAAAACAAAAAAATCATACAATGTCAATGGGTGATATTTAGCTGATTGTTTTATACTCCAAAAAAGCCTC
Organism: Sarcophilus harrisii; assembly: GCF_902635505.1. Classification (NCBI taxonomy): domain Eukaryota; kingdom Metazoa; phylum Chordata; class Mammalia; order Dasyuromorphia; family Dasyuridae; genus Sarcophilus; species Sarcophilus harrisii. Next base: position 435,505,645 of record NC_045427.1, on the reverse strand, counting down.
TTCTCAAGGAATGAGCGAACTCCTTTTGGAAAGGAAAAGGCCATAATGACCAAGATTTTGAGGACAGAATTTTTTCTTAGGCCCAAGAGTTTTTCCCTAGTTTGATATTTGCTGTATGAAGGCCCTGCCTCCCTCAAAGAATTAAAGTTTAAGCCTCTGGGGCTTTAAGCTAAAAAGGAGGGGGTAAAGCCACTCTTCCTCAGATGGAGAAGAAATAACATCTTAGCAGAGGGCTCCAACAAAAGCCAAAAGTTGAAAATGGAATGTCCACAGACATGTGCCCTATAGAGCCACAGCAGGCACCTACAAAGGAGGTGGAGCATGTTCATTCATGTCTGGACCATGAGACTGTCTGTCAAGGAGCAAGTCCTGTGAAAAAATACTCATCTCCTAATGAGGAAGTTTGAATCTCCTCAATTCCTGGTGGTGAGGTGATGAGTGGCAATAAGAGAGTTGTTAAAAATCCCCTTTTAATCAATCGGCTGCAGGTTTAAAATGAAAGAAAGAATTCACTTATTCCCGAATTATTAAATGAATAATTTAATATTCATAATAATAATTTATTATTGGGTAGAAACCAGTTTGCTAAGAGACTGACTTCTGTAGTGGCAGAGTCCTATTGGGAAATGGAATTTTACACTCAGAATCAGCAGGCAGGATCCTAGCAAATTGCTTGGGCCTTCTGTAAGGAGCTGAGCAGAAAGAAGCCTGCTATATGGGTATCCTGGTGAGGGGCTGGGACAGCCTGAGCTGATCAGACCAGGATTTCTCAATTGAATGAGAATTTAGAATTTCAAAAAGATCTAGGGGAGTTGATTTGCCTCTGAATAGTATTACTTCTGTCATCTTGGAGGGTGGGCCCTGTCTCTAGACTCTTTGGAGCCTGGGAGATCCTTATCTCTGAGATCAGAAAAGGGAATCTTAAAGGGAACACAGCTTCAGTAAAGGTAACAGTTTCCCTCCCTTTTCACCAAGACAGTAGTAGTGAGCTAGCCCAGAGTAGTAGTATACTGACATCAACAGAAAATGGTCTTATAGTTTTGAAGATATAAATTGACTCTACATATGTGCTTTGGTCATGGCACTCTAGATGTATGTTTTCCTACCTATATTCCTATGTTTACTTTTCCCTCTAAAGGTACAGGTATTTTTGTGGGAGAACGAGCCCACTTTAATTTAGTCTTCTGATTGACTAATAAAAATAAAATTTACAGAAGCAGGCTCATAAGCTATAGCTTTTGAATAGACTTGAATCCCTAGAGTATTTTCGACATGATGTCCTCTGGGGGGACCCACATTTGAATGGAAGGGTGCTTCAGGTATAATACAAGTTTAGATAAAACATTTCCCAGCTCCTAAAAAATAAAGAGTTTAGTAGTAATATTTAAGTTTTAAACAACAAGAAAGAATTAAACAGGTATAGTATAAGGAAGGGCATTCCAGAAACAGAAAAAAAGTATAAATACCAGTGGGGGTAGGGTAGGGGGTTCAAGGACAGAGCAGGCCAGTCTGGTCAGTAAACTTTATGGAGGGAAAATAATATGACAGAGATTCTTTTATATAAGAACATGTCATAAATTCTTCTGTCAGTTTAGCTCCAGGAAAAATCTTTGATCAATGTTTCTATCATCAGAAAACAAAAATGATGTAGCAATATAGATTTTTAGATTTTTTTTTTTTTAGATATAGCTATCTAAAGATAGCTGAAAATTTATTTTAATATTTTGATCTGTAATCTCATTCATTTCAGTAATTGTACTGATTGCAGCCCTGCTATGCCTTCTTGTTTATGTCAATGATAGAGGAAGTCCATTCATTTTCTCAAGCCTTCTTCTGAATCAGAAAACTTAAGTCTATTTTATTGCCTGTTATGGTCTGTTCCTTTGGGATGCCCACAGGCATTTAACTCCTGCTTTCTTCTGTTGTTTGTCTCTTCTTAGACTTGGTTTTAATCTGCAAATTGGCAGAACATTGGCAAGCTAACATTTGTCCAGAGGAATAAATGGTTGGGACTGGAGTTTGAAACCATGACATATGACATAATTAGAAAGGTATAGGAATGTTTAGTTTATGTAAAAAAAAAAAAAAGTTTGAAGAGAGTCAGGTTATTATTTTTAAAAAATTTTTCCCCAAGGAGTAGGGGGAAGGAAAAGGGATTATAGTTGCCTTCAAATATTTGAAAGGTGGTCATATGTGAAGGAGGTATTCAACTTGTTCTGCTGGGCCTCAGAGTGGAGTTAGGAACAACAGGTAAAAGCTGCAGACATGCTTAGTTGATAAAATAAAAAGCTTATAATCATCAGATTTGTCCCAGAGAATACACTCACTCTAGAGGGAATAAGTTCTTCCCATTACTGAGGGTCTTCCACAGAGGCTGGAATAGTAGTTGTATATCATTGAAGGGATTTCTGTTAAGGCATGGATTGGATTAAATACTTTGTCTTTTCAGATTATGAGATTTTATGGAGGGGGTGGTATCTAAATCTTACATAAACATAAATCATTCACCCACCAGCCTTCAAAGTGGAAGCTAAGATCTTATTTTCAGCTGCCAGATCTTGTTTTTACACATGCTTTTAAAGACTTCTTATTCCATAGAATAAGGCTTTTCACTGGCCTAATGCTTGTTGCCAGAAAGCTGTTGAGGAAAGCACTTACTAACCCTAGCCATGTGTCTTATCTCCCAGGACTAAGGTACTCATGGCTCATTTTCCTTCCAAATTTACTTCTCTAAAGGTAGCTAATCATAGAAACATGGGTCTTAGACCTATGAGGCATCTCAAAGAATCATTGCTTGCCTGCAGATAATGAGGAAATTGAGATCCAAAGATATTAACTATTTTGCCCAAGATCATACAGCTAAGAAGTGGAATAATTAGAATATAAGATTATCTTTTTCAATGTTGTACTCTCTTGCTGGCAACTTATCTGTTGGCACTAGTAATTTTAAAATTGAGAGGGATGTTGGCAGTCAGTCTCCATAAGGAATTCACCCACAACATTTCTGACAGGTAGTCATTCAGTCTTTGTTCCAATATTTTCACTGAGTGGAACTTGATATTATTCATTTGATGACCTGTTTCTTTTCTTTTGGCCAGGACTTATGATTTCATTGATGCTGCTGGAAAGAAAACTTCTGCCAGTAAAAATATTCTGTAGCTTACACTCTTTTTTTCTGGGATCCTGGGGTTAAATGATTTGCCCAGGGTCACATGGGACTCAGAGGGCTAGAGTTTGCCACTCTGTTTGTTCTCTTAAGTAGACCACATGAGACTGTACAGTCCCTTCCCACCAACTGACTGTTATTGTTGTTTTTTGGTTATTGGGGAAAGTCAGGTGGGAAGAGTGGGATGGCAGGAGGAAGGACAAGATGACAGGTTAGGAATGGGAAGTCCTTCCTCAAGTGGTAGGAAACAGATGGCCAGAGTTTATGCACTTGCTCCCAAATCACCCACTAAATTTTAGCAATGACTGAACAGTTTTTCCCCTATGGGATGTTCGGTTCCACCAAACCTGTCTGTAGCCCTACATGTACTTAAACATTTATCTGCCAAAGTGTCACAACCACTCGTAAATGTTAAGTTTCTCAATGTTCACCAGAGTTCTCATTCTTTCTAGTTACAATATACCCAGGAGCCTTTTTTTTTTTCCCAGCCTTCATCACATACAGCTTCTCTTTATACTCAAAACTAAACTATTCACTGTTCCCTGATGAACACCTTGTTCCGTCCTCTTTCAGACCATTCTTGGGGACAGTAATCTTCATGAATTCTAGTCTTCTCATCTCTGAACTCTTTTCCTTCAAAGTTCTGCTCAAGTGTCAAATTCTTTATCATCACCATCAACTATATACGTAACTTTTCTTTCTCAAACCTTTCATGTCTCTGCTTAGACCTCTTCAGGAAACTCAAATTATAATTTGCTTTCTGCTAGGTTGAGTTCTTTAGGACTAAGGAATGTCCTGATTACCCTCTGTATTCCCAACATCATGTGTGTATAGTGGGTGCTTTTAGTTTTGTAATTGGAATAGTTCACAATAATAAAATTAATCTGTAGGACTTAACAATTCAAAAACTTGTTCTTTTCTCAAAAATCTGAAAGAATTTGAGAATGTGCATTAGGAGAAAAAGCACCGATTCTAATGCCATACATAAGTCTTCAATTTCTCTCCCAAAGCTATACACACATCTCTACTATGTATTAATTGGCCAACCATTGCCATTCTTTTAATCAATTACCTTAATAAGGGACCAGAAGCAAATCCATTAAACTTCTAGGCCTTAGTTAAACTTTAAAATGAAAAGGGAGAAGAGATATTCATTTTGTTGAAAAAGTGGTATACTAAGGGTGTAGGATATTGCATACAATGTCAGATCCAGTGCCTTCTTTGCTCTTTTGATTGGTTTTGCTTAAATTTTTTTTTTTAGAAAGTAAGGCTCATGGAGGTGTATCATACATCTGGAAATATGTAACACAGATGGGATCAATAAAGCTTTAAAAATAAAATTAAAATGAATGGGTTGCTTTGATTGGGCAATGTTTAAACAAACTGATATATGAAGGATGCATTGTAAGAAATAGAAAAAACTCAAATGAAACATCAGGAAACACTACACTAGCAGAAACTGATGTAGTAGGAAACAAGCAGAACCAGGAAAATAATAAGAGTATAATATTATAAACAAAAACAGTGAGTACTGTGCAACTATAATAACCTATTTTGGTCCTGAAATCAGAAAATGAACCTTCTTCTGCTCTATTAGCGAAGACAGACATTAAGTATATTGTATGCTGCATATGTTCTCAACATTCACTGATGTATTGGCTGGGTTTGCTTAACGTTTTTTGTTTACAAGAGAAGGATAACTGGGGAGAGCAAGGGGAGTAGAGAGAGATAATGCATGCAGACATAATCATTGATGTAAAAACAAATGACACCAACAATATGTTAAAAAATAAATTAAAATGAAGGCATTTGATTAGATGATTTCTAAAATGCCTTCCAGAACTAATGAACACTGAACAAGTCATGATTTAGAGATGTATTGCCCAAGAGTGCAAGTTATAAAAGCTATCTTCTTCATTCCTTTCTCATTCCAATCTCTAATGCAACCCTGACTAAGTCCCACCATGGACAGCAATCCCAGGCTCCTATAAATAAGAATCAGTGAAATTTGTATTCCATCCCTCTTCTCCTTTCCCAAATCATCCACACTTGCCTTCACTAAACAGATTCCAGAAATGCATTTAACATCCATCGCAAATGAAATGGGGATTAAGTCTCAGTAATGGAAGCAGCAATAGTAATTTATGAAAGAAAAGCATTTGAAAATTATACAAAGGTACTCACTGGAGAAAAGAAAGGGAAGGCTAGTCTTAGAATCATAAAACATCAAATCCTTTTGTTTTGGAGGGAAGACTATATGCATTTAAAAAAAAAAAAAAAGATAAGTGGAAGATTGACCCAACAGCACAATTTTTGTATTGACATTTGAGTTCTCAATAATACATCAAATGCTTTCTGTCCTTAGAACACTGCAACCAGGATTGAAGCAGGAGTGAGGTCACACACTGCCAAAAATTTTCTATAGGAACCAGAAGTTGGTGATGAAAGAGATAAACGTTGACTTCTCTTCTTGATTTATAAGCAGTGAGTTTTCCAAGGCAGAGATGGAGAATGGATGGTGCCTTGGTTATTGTGGGGATGGGCAGGCAATTCCAGCTGAACTTCCAATCCATTAGAGGATTCCTAAGCTTCAGGACTGGATGAAAACTGATGATCTTGGTTCAGCTCTATAAAGATGCTCAGGCTGGGATGTACATTTTTATGGCCTTCACATGAACATGTCATCATAGCCTGGGGGTGGGAGATGATCTGGACTGGGTCTGTAATGAAAATAGCAGTGGTGAATTTGGGGAGAAGGGGAAATTTGTAGTTTCCTGAGTGACCAGGAGTCATAAGATCAAAGGATCACAAGATTATAGGATTAGAGCTGGAAGGGAGCTTTTAAAGAATGTTCTCATTTCATAGTTAAGGAAAGTTGAGTATAACCCAGAGAGTTATAATGACTTATCCAAGGACACAAAGGTAACAAACAGGAGAATCAGTATTTGAACCCAGGTCTTCTGCTTCCAGAGTCAGTACTTTTTCTATAACAGGTCACATATTAAGGGGAGGAGCCTTCTCATTTCTTCATGGGTACCCACCCATTGGAAAAGGATGAGGGAGAGATCCCCCAAGTCTGAAGACAATTTTCTGACCTTGGGGATGGGTTGGGCAGGGTGCTTCTGACTAATCACAACTCCTAATCAAATCCAGGGGGCTAGTATTCCTGACACTGAAGGTGAGGCACTCCTTAAAATACTTACCCAGATGGACTAGTTCCAATGGGGCCAAAAGGATCAAATCGAGCTCCGGGAGGAACAGCACCTGGAGGAAGCCGGTTGGGGAGTCCAGAAGATGGGTCAATGAGAGCTCTTGGGAAGCCAGTTCTCAGGGGGTCCAGAATCATGCCACCTCTCTGACCCCTGAAGCAAGAAAGAAATCAGGGTGAGCAGGGGTATCTCTGGGAGAAGGTAAAGAATAAAGGGTGAAGATTTTGCCATTCGTACCTATCTTGTTGGAGAGAGAGGAAGTTTGATTCTGATAGCCAAAGATAAGATGCAAAACTGGCTGAACAACTACACAGTAATAGGAAGTGGTTAGTGTAGGAGAGCACATCTTATTGATTGAAATATGAATCAGATTCTGAGCCTATGTCCTCAGCCCTGAAGGGTAAATCCAATTTTGTAAGGCTACATGAGTAGGAATGTAATCAAAAAGAATCACCCCCTATATTCTAGAACAAGGGTGTTCAATGGAACTTAAGGTAAGAGTCAGAATTCACCTGTATCATCAGCAAAGGGCAACAACCAATTTAAGAGAACTGTTCTCTCACTTCTGATTCATTAAATTGCCCTTGTGTGTTGTTATATTGCCATTATTTTATGCCCTCTGAAGAGCATAACATTACTCAACTATACCATCAATAGAACTCAAAATGGCTTTTTATTTCTTTTTCATGCTTGCATTAGGATCTGCACTGTAAGTTCTTAGATCCACATCTGCTCTAAAATGGGAGACTGGTTATCAGTGCTCTGGTTCATCTCCTTTATGCAACTCTATGTATCTGAATCTTCAAAGGAGAGGAAACTTAAATTTGTATTTCCAAACTTGCATGTAGAGGCAAATAATTATTAGGTATCCCTTTCAATTCCCCTCCTTTTTTTCCCTACAAAGAGATCCCAAAATTGGCATCAACTTGCAAAGGAGATTAATATTTAATCCAAATGATTTGGTAAAGAAAGGAATCATAAGGCAGAAGCAATAAAACTCAGGGGAAATCACAAAATATCCATTATATGACCTAAAACAACTGTAGGACCCTTGCAATGTGGGGTCAGACATTAATCTATAAATTGCCCAGGAGGCTTTCTAAGAAGGAGATCCACCTGAACTTCTCTAGGGCTGGTAACTAATCATACATTTACTGTTCTTTTTTCCAAACTCAATATTCCTGTCAGGTAAGATCATTCTCCATTCCTCTATCCTGCATGTGGGGAAAGGAGTTGGGAGATCAGCAGTAGAGCTGCTTTTAGTTCCCTGCCCTCAAACTCCCCTTCCAGAGCTGCTGAATGCTGGGTCTTGACACGACTCTTATCTTGCTGTCAAACAAAAGCTCTCTTTCCCAAAGTTGGTGTCAAGAGTAGGATGAGCTATAATTATTTCTGATTTGCTCAGTTCTTCCTCCTCCTTCCACTCTGAACCATGACTGAATAGCTCTAAAATTAGAAGATGAGCTGTAGGCAGGGAAAGCCTTGAAAGCAGCCTGGAGCTGCCACCTCCCCAGCCACACTCACCTAAAGGGATCCAGGTCCTCTCCCCCAACGGCAAAGGGACCCAGGGGATCACGCCTGAAACAAACGAAACACAATTATGCCAGAGCCAAGGGGATGTGCAACGTCAACCTGGCACCTGTGGGAGGGACAGGGCTGACCATGGGGCTGAGGAGACGGGAAGAACAACGTACATAACACTGGCAGTAAGGAGAGAGACAGGGGCCGGCACTTGGATCTTAGAGGGAAGGCAGCATTCTAAGGTGCTAAGGGTCTTATTAAATGGTCCTTAAACCTACTTATAGTACAGAGGTGACAATGCCATTTAACTAGTTTCTTGGGGCATAGGCCTGTTTTCTCCTGATTCTAAGTAAGCCTTTAGTTCTGGCCTAATGTAAGATTGCTTTTTTTTTTTTTTTTTTAAAGCTATAAGTTAAAGTTCTGAAAAACCCACAAACTGTTGCTGTTCCAATCAGTTTCTACTAATGAGCCAGGAAGAACTCTGTGATTTGGGATGAATGCAGGTATGTTTCCAAGGAAAAAGGTTTTATTGATCCAGGTCAGTGTTCAAAAAGCCATTGGCCACAGAGCACCTGTGACCAGATAAAGTTCCTAGTGGCCATCACCATCATGTTTCCAGTGCATGAAACAAAGAACATATAAAAGGACAGAAGGGTCATACCCATAATATTTACTACTTGAAAACTGATACTAAGTAGATAGGAAGCTCTATAGACACATACTTATACAATATACTTGAGGTCGTTATCTTTTAGATTTGGTCTAAAGGAAAATGGGGAGGGGAAGGGGAGATTGATTATTTATTGATTAGTGTAGGCAACAAATTTGTTTTCATCTTAAAATTTTGTTTTCTCATTCATTTTATCTTCTGGCTCTCAGAGAAATGAGGCATCCTCCTGATGAAACAGTTTCCCTGGCCTTCCTTTTCTAGAACTTTTGCTCTTTTACCCATTTGCTCCACCCACCCCTTCATTCCCTGGTTGAAGGGGGAAGAGTTGGCACACTGTTCCCCACTGCCACTTCCAGGTTTGCCCAACAGCACTGGGTTATGTCATCTCACCTAAGCTCTCATTGTGGCAAGGTAATCCTTTTATAACTTTCTAATTAAATCACAATCCCACTCAGCACAGTGGCTTTTCTGAATCTTTTTATCCCTCAGACATGTCCCAGACCTTCCTCCCCTCCCCTACCTTCTCAGTGAGAACTTCACCTCATATTTCATCATTATCATTTGCTGAAAACTTCTCCCCTCAATTCACATCTCCCAGATGCTTTTGCCACAATCACCGAACTTTACCCATCCTACATAGGGGAATCACTTCTCTTTACCAAAGCAAACCCTGCTAACATGCAAAAGTGATTCCATTCTACCCCTTCTCCAGCACACTGCTTCCTCTATCATCCCTATTCTCTTACCTTCAGTCTCTCTTTGTCTATTGGCTGCTACGTACTACCTACAAACTTGATGTCTGCCCCTGCTACCTGTAGCTTCACATCATTTCTTTTGTGGCTCAACTCCTTGAGATGGCCATCTTATAAGAGGTACTTCTATTCCCTTTTCTCTCCCTCTATTTTTAACCTAATTTTCTGGTTTCTGACCTCATCATTCAACTGAAACTTCTCTTTCCAAAATTACCAAAGACTTCTTAATTGTCGCAAATCTCACAAGTTATTCTCAATCCTTATCCTACTTGATTTCTCTGGAGCTTTTAACACTGCCGATCACTCTTCCTCTTCTTGATATACTCTCTTCCTTCTAGGGTTTTTGTGACATCACTTACTCCTTTTTCTCATTTCTGCGATGTTAGTTACTGCAAAATTCACAAGCTAACCCATTTGAAAGATGTAGCAGGCCACTTATATCTACCACCTGGGATGCTGCTGTTTGTGATATTGTTTCCCAGGCAGCAGGTAGCAGATACCCAATTGTATCAAGAGAACCTAGGTTTCTTCCCTCACTTCACTTGCAATTTTTGATCAATGGACACAACATATAACTAAGGTGAAGGGGAATATCAATGGTTGAAGGGGTATAGGCATGCATATGCACAAAATAAAGCAAACCTTGCATGCTGTAGTACACAAACATTTGACTGATATGTGCCTTATCTGACTGACTATAATAGCCTCTATGCCTCAAATGAAATTTTCTTGGGAAAAAATGTATAGATATGCATTAAAAAAAAAAAAAAGGCTAATAATACGTCTCATTCATATTTCGTATGACAGATTCTGGGGGAAAATTTGTCTTAAATTGATTCTATTTTACACACACAAACACACACACACACAGATATGAATCAGAAGATTTAGGTTAGATTCCCCGTTTTTCCAGTTATTTGTTGTTTGACTATGGGAAAATCACATCTTATGAGAACCTCAGTTTTCTTCTCTAAAAAGGAGGTAAAAACTGTTGTGTCAGCTACATGGATATCATTAAAAACCCTTTGAAAACTGTAAAGTAATACAGAAATGTGAGCGGTCATGTAGATTAACTATTCTACATTTATCTTGCATTTTTTAGTTTAATTCAGCATCTTCACAAATATTTGATCTCCTTTGACTTCATAATCACTTAGGTGGTAGTATTCCAGTTTTACAGGTAAGAAAACTGAGGCCCCAAAAGATGGAAATCATTTGCTTAGAGGTCATACACCAATAAATAGAAGCAGGCCTTAAAACCTGGTCTTCTGACTGTAATTCCTCTTTCCAGTATACCATATTGTTGTAAATGTGTAGATAGATTAAAACATATAATTGTTAATGATTACAAAGGGAGGAAGGAGACAGGAAATAGGGATAACCTTAATATGCCCTGGCAGATTTAAGATTCTTAGGTGACCAGGGACTGAAAAAGGCTGAGAAACACTGTTCTATATCCTTAGGATATATTCAGGTTAAATTTTTAGTGGGGAATAGCATTTTCATGCCAACGTCAATTTAAAAGAAATGCAATCCTTTTCAATCTTTTCTTTTACTTGTATTACCTAAGTGTCAAAAACATTTGCTTTCCTGGTGTCATAAGGACCTTTTAATACTTTTTCCTGTCAGAGATACTACAAAAGGGATTAGGTAGGAGACTGGATTAGATAACCTTTAATCATCCCTTTTAAGATTCTGATTCTAAGCAAAAACTTGTCATGGAATAACTTGTATTTTCAGGACTTCTAATGTCTTGTTCCTAGAGAACTTTTGTGGACTAATGGCTAGCTTCTAGTGCATCATTTGCAAGAGATCCTATGCTAAAAGCCTTAAGACACTGCAGGACAACATATCTCATATGACAAATCCTTGGGAATATATATGTGTGTACACACACACACCTTGGCATACAATTAAAACAAAGGCCCTTTTACTTTATTTAAAAAAACATCTATAATTAGAGGATTCTGAAGCATGCAGGGAGGGTAAACATACACAAAGACATCTATGAACAGGCACACTGGCATAAAGACTACACACCTAGTTCTGCCATTTTCACAACTGAATCCATGGCTACTTGGTGATTTTAAGTCCCCTAGAGCTCAAGGTCAGTCTGATGAAAACATTACAAATTAAGTCTTAAGTCCCAGGGGAAGGAAAGCTAAATGGATTTTTGAATCTGTAAGCAGGATTAAAAGCTTATATATTCAGTCTGGATGTACCCAATGTATTCTGAGCTTAGAATGAAATCACTACTATTCTTTTATGAAAGAAAGCTATAGGCTTCTAAGCAAAGGGATAAGAATATTACTATAGGATCACAGAATCTTGGAAGTTGAAAAGGATATTAGATGCTGTCTAGCCCAACCAATACCTGAGATATGAGTTCTATCCTTTTATCCCCCCACCCTGATTGTTCCTCTGGTCTTTCGCATCCTTGGACAAGTGACCACCTATGGTCTGGATAGTACTGGGAAGAGTGTCTGCTTCTCCTCAGTCTGTCCCAATGTTGGCTGTTCCCATTGGTTAGCAAATTCTTCCTTATAAAGAACTGAAATTGGCCTCCTTATAACTTTACTGACTCTGGTAAAGCCAGTGGAACAACTCTTCAGATATTTGAAGATTTCAATCAAGCCCTGACCTCTTACCTCTTTCTCAAGGCTAAACATTCCCATTTCCTTTAAGTAATCATTGTATGATGCTGTCTGAATCCCCTTCCCATTCTGAAGTCATCCTCTTCTGGATGTGTTCCATCTTGTCAATGTTCCTCCTAAAATGTGGCACTCACAACTGGGCACAAAGTCCAGATGGGCTCTGAGTAGATTAGACCCCAGTAAAATGCTGTTAAAAATGGAAGGGTGGGGAATAGGATGGAGGGCAGATAATAAGTCTCCCAAGGTATAAAATTTTCTTTGGATTATTAATTCATCTGAATACAGAGCAAATTACCAAAAATTTAAAAGGACTGACCAAAGTTTCTTTATTGCAATGGAATCTGGCTATGGAGACTACTAGCTAAGGGCATGAAATCCATGGGCTGTATGAAAATTTTTATTGCAATATCATGAGACAAGTTTGTTTGCAAATAAGGGTTTGTTTTGATTTCTCTTGAGGCTACTAAGTTTAGTGACTACCACTTTTGCCAACAAAGGCCCTAAGAGGAACACAATCTCACCCTCCCAAAATCCTTACTCCCTTCTCCCTACTCCACCACAAGGTCAACCCTATGGTGGAATATAAAAAAAAAAAAATCTGTCACTAATGCAAAGGACAAAGATATCATTTGGTCTGGAGAGGAAAAAACTAAGGGGTGGTTGCCTCAGACTTTAAGATTACCAAACAACACTGGTAATTTTTCAGCTTCACTGATGAGGGTCTGAATGGAATAAGCTTTGTCTATGAGAGAAGGACTCAGTTTAGACATAATTTTCTGTGAGCTGGACAAAAGGGTTGTTGAGGGAGATTAAGGAAGAATTTCCTCTAATTAACTTGAATTACTATGTCACATTAAGATTTACAAAGAAGCAAAAGTCTTATATATAACACAGAAGAATGACCATTGAAGTTGGGATCGAAGTTGGGGTTATAGGTTTGAATCCTAGCTGTGACAAATTAACTTTTTTGTTAAGCTTTAGTTTTCTTCATCTAGCTAATGCCCAGAATTGTGAGGAAAGGACTTTGTAAATCTTAAGAGTTTGAAAATGTAAACATATAGGAGTATTTGAGTTATCATCATTCCCATCTGATAGTAAGGTTAAGTGATATATTTGTCCAGAGTCACACAGATACGACAGTACTGGGGCCTCTGAGACTGAAACTAATGCCCTCTTGTCATTACACCTCAATACCTTCACATTGAAACATATATTCAGAAGCTAAAGAATATCAGGGTTGAAAGGGGTTTGAGAACATAGAATGTTAAAGCTGAAATCTACAATTTCTACACTCCCTCATTTTACAGAACAATCTTGCAAAAAAAGAACTCCAAATAACCAATTCCAACCAAATGTTTTCTTCATATTTCTTCATACAGTTACATCATGAGGCAGATAACTGATAGCAAGTCTAGGTTAGATATCTCATTCACTTATAAGTCTTATGTTTTGGGAATGGGGGATGAGCTAATTTGGGAGGTGGAAGATTCATTAATTATTGGTTTAGGATTCTACTCTTCTATTGTTTTGGGGACTCAAAAGCCCAAGGAGTAGGAGCTAGCTACTGCTCCCACAGAATTCAAGTCACCTGCTGCCTCTAGAGGTCATTCCCATCTGTTGAATAGATGCTGTCAAGATAAATTGTTAGCTGGCTGGCCCATGACTCTTTTGGCCCCAAATGACCCATGGTAGGAAAGGGGGAAAAAGAAAAGGGACTGCCATTTATTGATTTGGGATTTGCCCCCAACTCTTGCTTTAGGGGATTCTGTAAATAACACCCATCAAAGTCAGATGAGAGGGCCCCAATGTTGCTATTCCCTTCTTCCTTTCTTCCTTCCAGCCCGCATGTGGGGGTCCTCACTTTCCTGCCATGGGCATTTGAGGGGAAATAAAAAGGTGAAAGTGTATTAGCTTGGTTGCTAAGCAACTTGGCAGCTAGGTTATAATAATGGAATTAGTGTCATTACTGACATCTGTGCTGACAAAGGAGGATGTGTTGGTGGGATGAAAGGAGAGAATACAGCTATATGGAGAAGCACACAAAACAGAGAAGTTTGGTTACATCTCAAGACTTGGAATTTCTGCCACTGCTTGGGAGAGACCATCCTATCATTTACTAGGCCCAAAGAAGGAGACTTTTATTGATAAGAAGCTGAAATGTATTTCTTTTGAGCTTATACTCTCTCATATTCAAATGGTTCCTTCTTCCTTGGGTACAAATATCTTGCCACTGTTACCATCTGTCTCACCTGAGAGCTTGGTGGTCTACTCATTGTATGGAATGAAGTCTGAGTGCTGGAAGATACAAGAGTAGAGGTCTCAAGACCTCCACCCTCTTTCTCTAATTCATTCTGCCATCAGTTGTTTTTTTTTTTTTTTTTTTAATAGAAATGCTTTCTTATTTTCTTTTTTTTAGTCCCATTCAAAAATCTTCAAATGCCCTTTATTGTCTCAGTTAATATATTCCAGCTTCTCAACTTCAAATAATTGGGCCCTACTGAGTCAATGTGAAGATTTATTAGCTTTGGACCTAGAATCAGAAGATCTGGATTCAAATCATCATTTTGCTACTTCTACCTGTCGCCTTGGACAAATCAAAACTTTTCTGGGCCTCACTTTTCTCATCTATAAAATGGATGTGGATTATATATGATAGCCAATGTGCTTTCCAACTCAAAATATTATGAATCCATTTTTTTATCTTCCAGTGTCTTCTTTACATGCATTTTCACTCTGATTAAACTGGCCTATTCAATACCATTAACAAAAATAACTCACAGCAAACAAAAAAAATTTAATGAGTCTCAAACTGTGTTTACTACTCTCAAACTGTATTTACTACTAAGTACTACCAAGGTTATATGCTCAGCAACTGAAATACAAAGCTTGCCCCTCAAAGGAAGAACAAGATAACACACACACACAAATAAGTATGAGACAAGACTGAATTGTAATCAGAGATAAAGGCAATATATTCTAGGAGAATTTGAGGCAAAAAAGCTTACAGTCAATAAGACTGGGGAAGACTTTGTTCTAAAGAGGAACTGAAGTCAGGATATCCAGCCTTTAAAGAGGAAGACAAGGTGCTAAGTGTTAGGGAAACAAAGATGGTTAAGACTCAGTCTGTCTCCCTCGTGAACTTCACAGTCTTAACTACAGAATGTGTCCCAAAAGATGGAGCACAGGGGTGAAGTGAGAGGGTGACCTTAAAGATTTGTTGACCAATCAACAAATTGATTGGGCCTTCTCTCCTCTACCAAAACTCATCTATTCTTCAATGCCCAGATCAGTCTCATTAATTCTCGATGACTGTCTATATGCCTTATAACCATAGATATTAATCTCTCCTAACTAGGAGAAACTGCAAAAACTATCTTTAGCCCTAATTTAGTAATTTCCTGTATTTCTTAATGATATCTTGTATATGTTTTATTTTAATATGTATAATCTTGACTCTCTGCAATTAGGTTGTAAGCTAGTTGAGAGCAAGGAAATGATCCTAATTTTTCTCTTTATCATTTCAATATATTATTGAATATATAATGTTACAGATGTGACAAGAGATTTTCAATATTTCACTGATCTGTGTAAATGTTCTAACTTTATAACCTCTTTATTTGAAATGTCTTGTGACCTGAAGAAAGCAATGCCAAAAAGCTTCTTGTCATGCAACAGACTTAGAAAAAAGCTATTGGAGGGACACCTAGGTGGCAGCTAGGATAGAGTACCAGTCCTGAATTCAAATCTCAGACACCTCACACTTCCTTAGCTGTGTGATCCTGGGCAAGTCACCTAACCCCAATTGTTAAAGGAAAAAAAAAAAAAGCAAGCTATTGGAAAAAACAAACTATTTATTATTGCCAATACTTTGAGGATTCTTTTAGCAAGCCAACAGTTTCAAGGAACCCTCAATTCCCACTGGTGTTATGGAATCTTGGGGCTGGCACCGATCTTAGAAATCTCCTAGTCCAATCCTCTTGTTTTACAAAAGAGAAATTAAGTACCAGAGAGGGAAAGAAACTTGCTTAGATCGTAGAAGGGCAACATTATGACTAAAAATCCTTCTAGACTTCAATTTCAGGGCCAGGACTCAATTTCAGATTTTGAATCCTAATCTAGTATCCTTTCTACTCCAATGTACTGGGTTCTATCATAAAACTGTTCTTGCATGTAGTGGGTTCTCACAAAATACCTGTTGGTCTTGAGAAAAAATGCACTGGCCAATCTAGAATACAATAGGAGGATTTTTATATTACTTGAGTTTCTATAGAAAAATTCAAAATCACGGTAGAAACCAATGTAGTTTAGACCTCTAGGCAATTAGAAATTCTTATCTCTATCACTTCAGTTTCTCCAGTCTTGGATCCATCATCACACAAGTGCCAACACAATATTCCTAATGTTCATATACATTCCCTTTCTTGCGCAAAAATTTTAATAACTCCCTTCTGTTAAAAAAAAAAAAATCTAATTTCTTTCCTCCTGCCATTTATGGCTCTCATCACCTGGTTCCAACCCAGCCTTTCAACTTTGTTTCACCTTATTCCCCACCTCATGTCACCTATGGTCCAGCAAAAACTAGAATACTTTTTCTGATCTCACTACTCTTATCCATCCCACTCCTAAAATTCTAAGGAGGCTGCCTCCATCCTTATAAAGTATTTCCTCCCAATTCCTCTTCATCCTTTAAGGCTCAGCTCAGGAATGATTATCTCCCTCCAATGCAATCCAACAAGTATCTATTTATTAAGTAACTATGATGTACAAGTTAAACTTTTTGGGAAAATGCTCATGAAAACAAGTGATACATATGACAATTTGAGGATAGAGTACTAACAAATAAAGTGAAGAAGCCAACCACTGACCTTGATTTCCCTCCAGCCAAAAGTGATACCTCTCCTCATATTTTCTTAGAATATAGTCTAGATGTTTTTCTTCCTATTACATGCTGCTACTTTGTATTACACTTCTATGTATATATATATATCATAGTCCACCTCATTCCCCTTTCAATGCTATAAACTTCTAAAGTATAGATAGGGCTTATATAATTTTTGTGTTCCCCAGGGGCCTACTACAGTTCTTCCTGGTAAATAGAAGGCACAGAAGGAGATGGAAAAGTGCCATTAAATTCTCTATTCCAACCAGGAAAAGGACTATAAGGACAAATGAATGCCTGAGTAATGGTAGGTAGCTTAGGAGGAGAGACGTGCTGGACTTAAGATATAAGATTGCTGCCTCCCCCCATGCTACATGCTGCCAAATCTATACTTACCAAGGAGGCTGTCTGCTGGTATGTGGATGGTGGGGGGGAATACGGAGAGGGTCGTATTCTCTAGAAGTGGCAGGCGGAAATTCCCGAGGGGAAGTGGAAGAATCACTTTTGCTCAAAGAGTTGCGGAGGGGTGAAATGAGGCCTGAAGCAATCCTTTTCTGGAGCTCTTTGCTGTTCTTGTAGACCCTGGGTGATCGAGAGGGGTAGTCAAATACAGGTACACTTAGCTGGCTAGCAACTTTAAAAAGAGTTGACCTGTGGGCCTCCTTAGCTGCCCAGCTCCTGGGCAGGCAAGTACCCTTAACTCCCAGATATTGTTTGGCCCCCTGGTGGCCCTTAATGGAGGAGGTAGTAGCCTGACGTCTCTGAATTTTTGGGCGACGCTTCTTCGGCATCTGAGTTGCCCTTCCTCCTTTATCGTTCCATTAGAAAGAGTTAAGGGGGGAGAGACATGGGGATCTGAGTGGCACAGGGAGACCTTGTAAGCTTTCAACTTGTTGGCTCCCCCAGGAGTCACCCACCAGCTCCCCATTATGTGTTCATCCTATGTCATGAGGCTGCATTACCTGGGAAAAGCTATAGAAGGGAAGCAAATAATAACTACAGGGAACAGGTCAACGTGCGTGGCTCAAACCAGGCCAGGAGGAAGGCCTTCAGAAGATTCAAGTCTCATTTCTCATTCAAACTTATTGGGTATCCTAAGTGCATTAAACCTTTGATAACTCTCTTCACCTGTACAAGATAAAGAAGAACAGGTATTTCTTACCAATCAATTACAAATTGTTGGAATGGCTCAGGATTTAAGATATGGATGTACTATAAGGGCCTTGAAAGAATTATCTTCCCAAGTACCATATGGTAGAAAAATTCTGGAATAGGAATTAGGGAACCTAGATTGTAGTACTGGCTCTGTTGCTAATAATTTCATATGTGATTTCAGGCATGTCCACTTCTCTCTAAGCCGGTATTCTTTTCCTTATAGAGAAGTCAGACGTGATCTTGAAAGGTTATTTCCAGCTCCAATATTTTAGGACACATGTATTCTACTGAAGAACAATTTCTTATCAGGTATTTGGATCCCTATATTTTCTATATTTGAATTGGACTGGAAGGGTCTCTCCCCAAAACCTAGCAAGTCATTGGGAAAATCTGTATTATAGAAATGAAGCCTTATTCAAAAACTTCACAATATTCAAAGCAATGATAAAGGATGATTTCTTGTAATATTATTTGTCTTTCGCTATATAATTCCAGAATTGTAAAGGATCTTAAGAGATCATCTAGTATAACTAACTGCCTCTTGACTTTAACTTCTTTCTCCTTCAAATATCCACAGAGTTAACAAAATTATACTCCTTAAAGCACAGGTCTGACTTCATCATCCCCCAACTCAAAATGTTCAGTGGTTCTGTTCTGCCTCCAAAACAAAATATAAATTCCTCAGTCTATGGCTCAGTATCTTCCAAAATGTAACTTTCTAGCCAAATTGTACCCTCCTCCCCATTAATACACACTGTTCCAATAAAACTGGCCTCCTATCTAATGACATCTTACCTCATCTCTATGCTTTTGCACAAATAGCTCCCCAATGTATTTCCAATGACCTCTGCCTATGGAATAACTTTGCTTTTTATTCATTTCAGACATGACCTCATTTGGAGTTTCCTTGGCAAATACCAGAGTGGTTTGGCATTTCATTCTCTATCTCATTTTACAGAGGAGGAAATTGAAAGTGGCTTGCCTCTGTCACACAGTGTCACACAGCGTCACACAGCTAATAAGTGTCTAAAGTTGGATTTTAATCCAGGTCTTCCTGACTCCAGATCCAATGCTTTATCTACCTTACTATCTAGCTGGCCCTAGAATACCTAATTTCCTTCAAAGCACAGTTGTCAAACCATTTTCAATATGAGTCCTTTGTTTAGTTGTGATGTTCTCTTCTTTTTCTAGAATATATGATGGTTCTCTGGGAGAGCAGGTTTCTTGGGGAGGTTTTCCAGAAGAAGCCTTAGGTTTTGTGTTCCGTGTAATAATCACCTCAAACACAGCCAGGGATTTAAGTACAATCTTTTATTGTCTCTTCCAAAATAGCTGGTGTTTGTTTTCTTAGAGGCCCTATCTCTCTGCTTGGTTCCAGGAGCTCTTGCAGCTTGTCCTTTGTCGCCTCCAGCTCCCTTTGAATCTTAGTTCTACTCCTCCGAATCCTTCGTTCTGCTTGACTGCAGTCTCTAGCTTGTCAATCTCCTGAACTGACCGAATCTTTTAAAGGTGTGAACTCAAAGGTTGACTCCTCCTCTGAGAGAATGGGATTATGGGAGGTGTGAATTCATAAAGTTACAAAGTTAATTTTGTGAATCTCCCATACTTGTGAACACTTGTGAATCTTCCAAACTTGTGAACTAATGTGTGAGCTAATGTGTGAACTCTCAAATGTGCAAACCCAAGCACACAGGCATTGCTTCCATCAATTCCAGTGAGTCAACACTAGGATTCTAACACTTAGTTATCCTTAGTTACTATCATATTCTTCCCTTTGAAATTACATTGTTACTACATCTTTACTTGTACACATGCAACACCTCTAATTTAATGTAAGTTCATTGAAGGCAGGGACTTTTTAATTGTTGTATCCCTGACACTTAGTATAATGCTTTGCACACATAGAACAAACTTAACATGTTGAGTTGAATTTTCCTGATAAGAGTCATCTATAACATTTCCAGAAAGTGTTCATATTGCTTGTGCTTAAATACTTCTCCAGTGATGGTCTGTAGTTAGTTTTCTTTCAATGGTTATAAAGGAGATTTCTGTTTAGGTGTAGGTTGAGATTAAATAATCTGAGGTATTTTTAAGCTCTGGGATTCTGTTAACTGACTTTCTTGGGAGGCAGTCCATTTCTTTTTAAGATAATTTTGATTGCTAAAAAAAATTTTCCCCTAAATTCGGACTCCCCCAAACTTTTTCCCCATTGGTTTCAGATTTGCCTTCGGAGTCACACAGAACAAGCTTTCTCTCTTTCCTAATGATAGTCCTTCAGCTGTCTGAAGAAAATCATACTACACACCCCCACGTACTGTTTGTTTTCTAAACTTAACACTGCCAGTTTCTTCAAGTAATTCCTAGTATGAAATGTTCACAGACTAGAAACCATCCTGGTTGAAAAGAAACAATTTACCAATGTTCTTCCTAAAATTTGACTCTACAAACTTGGCAGATGTGAACTGAGCAAAGACAAAGGGCAAATAAAGCTATTCCCTTTTTCACTCTGGATGCTGAACTGCTGGTTATTAACAAGGACAGATGAATCAGGGATTTATCTCTCCAGTTTTACACTAATTTGACAGTAGTAAAAGAAGCTTACTACTTCATCTAATGTGACAAACGAAGTCAGGTGCAGTGAGGAGTAAAAGCATCTTGATACTCACTTATTCCTCACCCTCTATAAATATTTGTGGTCTGATTGGCATAAGTCTTTAAAGCATGGTAGAAATGAGAAAATAGAAAGATTAAAATGTACTAGTCTATCATATTTTCCAGATGGTGGATGCTCTTTTATATTAGCTCTTCTCTATTTCTTCCTTGGGTATAAAGTAATGAAAGACAAGAAAGGTAGAGAGAGGGGATCTAATCAAAATATAGGTCTCATTCATTGCCAACTCTCAAACATCCATGGTAATGGGTTGGCAAAGGAAACTTGTCCAGATAATTCAAAAGAAACAAGCACCATACCAATTAATTTCCCTCAATATTCCCTTCTGAGTAGTTAGTCTATTTTGAGGTTAATTAGAATTCAAGAATAAGCTTTAACCGTATCATTTTAGGCTCTTATATAATTTCAGAGAAAAAGAACATAGAAAGTTGGTCTGTCCAGCAATACATGGTATTTTATTAAATTTCTCTTTCAAGGATTTCTTTTCTATTATTATATTTCCACTGCAAATAATTCTAAGGGCATAGTACATAATTAATAAATGGCTAAATTAAATTTAATTCAACAAAAATGTATTGGGTACTCTGATTGGGGACAAATATTAATAAGACACAGTCCCTGAATTTCAGGAAGTATCTAACTCAGGAAATTAGGCAGGCACAGAAATTACAAGTCAGAATTGTAAAAGTCCCACAAGGGAGGTACAAATACAGTGCTAAGGGGATACAAAGGAAAAATGTATCAGAGTTTGGAAAAGTTAAGAGAGAGAAATGGAAGAGAAATGCCTTAAATATGATCTGGATGATAAAAGAATGGCTAGAAACATGACAATTTGGAGATGGAAAAGAATGAGATTGTAAAAACAGGAACGATGTGAATAAGGATATAGAAATATGAAAACCAAAGAAGTGTTTGAAGAATGGTTGATAATTCTTTACTGCAGGGTTAATTGTGAAAGGTTAGTACTGAGGCTGGAGCCAGATTGTGAGGGATGTCAAAGATGACAAACTAAGAAGACTAGACTTTCCGAAGGCAATGAGTGACATGATCAAATTTGAGCTTTAGGAAAACTGAATATATTATACAATTTGAGGGTTAATAAATTTACCTTGTTAAGGACATCCCAGAACCATTCTGGGAAAAGCCAACCTGAATATTTTACAGATATCTAAGAGCTATAACAGCATGTGGGAGGTACATATTCCTATGTTAGTTTCAAACAATTATTTGGATTGTCTCATTCTCACCCAGCTCTACCCCATTATCCCACATTATCTTTCCACTGATTGTCTGATCTCTTCTTACCCTATTTGAGTGGCCTGGAGGGGCAATTATTGGGAGTACCTGTGGAAGTTACCCAGGTGTTCACCATCCACATAATCCTCCACGTTCAGGGTCAAGTCCACCACTTGTTGTGACTTACACTCCTGGGGAATGGCAAAGGGAAAGAAAAGTTAGGGAGTCAGGAGGAGGTTGCTAGAATCCCAGCGGGAATCCAGGATATACCATCCCAAATTATCTAGACATAAGAGACTGGTTGAAAAGATTCCTAAAAGAAAATTTGAACATTTCTGAAGTACTGGAACAGCAAAGATTCAGTTCTAATCATTTTCTCTGATTCTGTCTTATGCTCTGGGCATGACTATTCTGGCTTCATGCTTCCAGTGGAAAGAAAAGTGATTATATAAATTCAAAGGGGTATCCCTAAGGCAATCTCCTTCCCTCATTTGTTTTTTATTCAGTTTAAAGGATGCTCAGTTTTCTGAATTCTCAGGGATTTTTTCAAAGATGATAACACTTGGATGAAAACAATTCTGATACAAGGACTTCGGGACTCGACTTTAGATTTCATCTGGTTTTTCAGAAATTTCCTCTCGGTAAAGTATTTTGGCTATTAGCTTCAGATGGACACTAATAAAGTACTTCAGGTTACTACCTGACATCTGTTTCATGTCCCCCACTTTTTAGTTGAAATAAGTTTTTTATGTTTACTTACTGCTGTATCTAACAGTATGACTTCCTTTTCTTAGTCCTAAATCTATTTCTTTTAAGTGTCAATCAACTGTAGATTTCATGATTATCTCGTCCAACCCCCCCCTTCATTTTACACAGACAAGATGGTTAGACAGACAACTTGCTTAAAGTCACATAGTTAAGGAGAAGAGCTAGGAATGGAACCTGTCTTTTGTCTCCAAATCTAGTATGCTCTTTCCATGATAGCATACTGCCTCTCCAGTACTGGTCACAACTCAGACATTATTGCCCTGACTGATCTTCTGCAATGACACCAATGATTTTTATAACCAAACCCTGCTATAACAATGACATTTATAGCACTGTTCTTATGGAGCTAACAATGACCATAAAACATTATTCTGCTTAAATTTGGGTTCTGATCGAATCAATTACCGATATTTGGCTGTGTGTGAATGTGTTCTGGAATCTGGATGATTAGCCTCACTCTGTTCACACAGCACTTGGGTTTATAAAGTTTTTGGTCAGCTCCCTTTTGAGCTTTTGTTTAAACTGAAAGAAGAGACCTTTCTCACTTACCATGGAAGTTCTGCCTTCCTCCCTACCATCCCCTTGAACATAGATCTTGAAACTTTAGCAAACTAAGTAGATGCTCAATCTATTGCATCTGGCTGGCTGGCATATCTCCATTTAGCAGACTACTGTAGGGTTGGGCTTAACTGCAGAGAACTTACCAAAGCATTGATAATCATGCTATCATCCACCATGATGGCCTTCAGAAGGAGTTCCTTTGACTTATCTGTGGTCTCATAGCGAAGGACATACAGATCTTTATTGGCATTCCATCCAGATGGCAGCAGCTCAGATTTCTTATCATCTGGACCTGGCTGTGAAGATATAATGGATAGGATATAAGCAAAAATGAGAGTTTTTAGAATTTAGGAGCAGGATAACTGCACATTCTAATGGTTTAAAAAACATTTTAATTCCTGGGTGTTCTGGTTAGATTCCAAAATGGAGATAGAAGGGCAACTCCATTAAAATTTGCTTTGTGCAAAAACTCATCACATTATAAAAGAGTAGGTAGAACAGCAACTGAAAAAAAAAAAAAAATATATATATATATATATATATATATATATATATATATATATATATACACACACACACACACACACACACTTAGGCAGTTCTTTTCTCTAATCAAATTACCCATGGCTTTGAACTCCTATTCCAAGCAAGATCCTCTCTCTGAATAAAGATAACCAGATCTATTTTCCTTATTAGCAACTATGGAAGTTCTATGTTTTGCATGAAAGTTATTCTTTGTGTTTTCAGAGGTATAACTAGAGATTATGCATTGATATTTCAGAGATTTATTTAAGGATATAGAATTCTTGTTGATACTAGAAGGAATATTAAGAATAATTTGTTTCAAACCTCTTAAAAGATCAAGACATAGTGAAGAGACTTGATTAAAGCCACCTTGTTAGCCAGTGGAAAAACCAGAACTGAACCCAGGCCTCCAATCTTCTTTCTGCTACAATACACTGACTAGGTGAGTATCAGCATTTGTATAGCTCAGGGTTCCCATCCTTGGCCTTGCAATATCCCAAATGCTATATTTTTTTAAGGAAATGAAAAAAAATTCTTAAAATATAAGTACATTTTCTAAAAATACAGATCATACAGCACTTTCAGAAGGAGGAGTTAAGTGGTAGAAAGGGGCTATAAAATCAAACAGCTGGAATGCTGTAAACCCCAAATAGCTAAGAATCCCTGGAATATTTTCAGAATGATCTGCCTGAAAGAGAAGTAGCCTCAGAGGCTTAAAAAGGGCAGAAATGAAACCAAAGGAAACACAAGTGAAATTTAATAGTTTATTAAACCAAAGGAAACAAGTGAAATTCAATAGCTTACTGAAAGTAAAAGAGAAAAAAAAAGAGAAGCTTCTTAGATTTTAACATTTCAATTTTAAGTATCTGAAGATTACTTCAGAGATTCAGAGGTTCTGAGAGACAAGATATCGTTATAATCAGGGTCCCCTTTAATTTTTTTTTATAACACAAGCTTGTAACTTTTAATCCCTGTCTCCAATATGGATCTCTTTTTAAAAAAAAGATAATTGATTCTACTTGTTAAATAAGCATCTCTATACCTCAAGTAGGTGAAAAAAATCTTCTAATGGGTATAATAGAAACTAAACGAATACTATTATCTTCTCAGCAATGAAAAACCAAGGCCTGCCCCATTTTAAGAAAATGAAGGGAGGCCTGATGGGAGACAGAATGCCCAGCATCCATGTTCCTATTCCAGCAAAACTCTGAAGTTTGTGCCAGACTGATTAATGATCAAGAAATTCAATGAGAAACTATAGTAAATTAATTTTTCCACCTCAGAACTGTGTATTAGTTAAAAGCCTAAAGGGCAATAGGAAAGAGCATGAATAGCAAAGCCATTGCCAGCACTGCCAAATATAGGCGGGAGACGTGTGTCTTTCAGAAAATAATGAATGAAAACTGCTCAGATCAAAGATCAAAACTGCAAAGATCAGAATCAAAGGACAAAGAGAAAATTCACTAAACATTATTTAAAAAAAAAAGAAACAAAACAAAAAAAATGTCAAAACAAACAAAAAAAGGGGAAAATCCCAGGAACCAAATATAAATATTCAAAAAGTTGTTCAAATACTAAGGAATTACACAGTCAAGATTGCCTAAGACCTCGAAGCTTCTACCAAAAAACCCAAAAAACTAAAAGCTAAATGTGATCTTGGAATACATTTTAAAAGGCCAAAGAGAGAATTTACAATTAAAAAAACAAAAACTTACCTTGTAAAACTGAATATAGTCCTAAAATGGAATAGAGGACTTTCAAGCATTTCTGATGAAAAGAAGAGAGCTGTGAATTTTTAAAATATAAGAGTTCAGAGAAAACTTAAAGGGAAATTAATTCAAGTAGTTTGAAGTAGCCAGTTGATAAAGTGCTAACATTCTGGTTGGGGAGAAGAAACAAGTATCCTTTCAGAACCTTAGTATCTTCAAAGGATAATAAGAAAAATAAGGATACTTTGGTTCTTTTCTGAGGGCTTGAGAGGGGGATAAGAGGTGGGAATGTAAAAAATTCTACACTAGTAAATGAGGAAGAAAGGACAGAATTTGTCATTTCTCATACTTGCAGAGTATATGAAAATGGGGGGAACTGGTTTGGGGAGTGAGCAATATATGAAATGATTAACAAAAGGTTGAACAGACACACAAAGAGTTTGGTATTTATATCAAATTCAACAGAGAAATAAGTAGGAATAGGAGGATAATTCAGGTGAGGGAAGAGAAACAGGAAAAATAAACTTCTTAATCTTGAAAAAGGAATTAAAATGAAATGGAAAATCAAAGAACTAGAATCAAAGGATATCTTAAATGACCTTTTAAGAAACTGAGATATGGCTGAACAAATTGTGGTATATGATTGTAACAACAGTATTATATTTTAAAAAATGCTGAAAGAGAGGATTTTAGAGAATCTTGGCTAATATGGACAAATGCAGAGTGAAGAGAGCAGAATTAACCAGGAGAAAAATTAGTATAAAATTGCAACACTATAAAGAAAAACTATTTTCAAAGACTTTCCTGTGGACCTACAATGAAATATTACACAACTTCTAACAAAGAGGTAATGTACACAAGATGCAGAAAGAAACATCCATTCCTGAACATAGCCACTGCATAAATTTATTCTGCTCATTTGTTGAAATTTTTTTCCTTTCTCTTGGTTTTTTAACGGTGATGGGAAGGCTGGGAGTTTAAGGGTTAGAAAAAGTCTTGTAAAAAAAGAGACCCATTGAAATAGTTTTTAAATTGCACAGAAGAGAACAGAAGGAAGTCTAGGAGGAAGCTCTGATAAAATATGTAAAATTTATTGTATACTTTTTCTTTAAAGCACATAGTATGAAATAGAGATTCAGGATTTCACATCAATTCATCTCTTTCATTTGCTGTGTCTATATATGTAAATGCCATTTTTTGGTGTTTAAATTTGAAGTAAAATTTTTTTTCTGAAGTGGTTAATTACAAAAAAATAATAAAATGGAACAGGAACTGAATGGGGATTTCTGTTTAGATGCTAACTGCAGTAGTCTTTGAGGTCACTTCCAATTCAGATTCTAGAGACAAGGAAATAGATGATGACTTTATGAACACTTTCAATTCTAGAATGATAGAATTTTATAAATTCCAAGAATTTCATTTAGTTTAACCCACCTAGCTTAAGCATGAATATTTGCTAATCACATCCCTAAGTAGTAGTCCTGTAGTTTCTGTATGAGCACTTCTAGTGTCAGAGAACTATAAACCAAAAGTCTACTGTTGAACATATCTAATGGTTAGAAAGTCATTTTTTATGTTGAACTGAAATTTGTCTCTTTGTAGTTTCTCTGTGTCTATTACTGCCCTAAGTCTACTGAAGGAATGAAGATTTAGAATAAGTAATACCACAGTTTGTCAATCAGTTTGTTTCTGAGTTTTCTTTCTAGAAGACTCGCATTGGAACTAAAACCTACGTCTCATTTGTAAAGATCATGGCTAAGTACAGGACCTACAAATGAAATTCTCATACCAGAAAGGTCATTACCATCAAGAATGAAAAAAACTCTAAATACAGAATTCTGGAGTTGAATGTGCTTTTTAACAATCACCTAATCTATAGCTCCTTGCTTGTTCTTCCCACAAAAAAACACCAGATTAGGAGTTAGAACTATACATCAATCTTAGTTCTGTCACTATTATGTGACCTGATATAGTCACTTAACATCTTTGTTTCCATCTATTAAGCCCTATTCTCTGAGTTAAACCATTTGACAAGGATAACTTCAGTCTATAACCTTTGATAATACTAATGGAAAAAGTTGAAAAAACAAACCAAAATAAAACACTCCTCAAAACCACCAACAAAAACTTATTGTAGTTTACATTAGAGGCAGTATTGTATAATGGAAAGAGCCTTAGATTGGAGTCAAGATCTTAGGTTTAGATTCCTTCTCTCTCATTTACTATCTTTATTACTTGGCCAAATACCTTAATTTCTCACCTTGGTTTCCTCATTTATAAAATGAGGGGTGTGGACCAGATGATTGTTTCTTGATCAGTTCTAGGTCTAGATCTATAATCCTATGGTATTATCCCACCTCCCATCCAAATCACTTGATAAAATTGTAACATTCTAGCAAATTGACTAGGGACAATCAACATGAAACAACAGAATCTGGAGTTATGAGATTTGGATTTAGAAATCCCAGGTCCAGTAATTACTAGCTATTGTGACTTTATAGAAGTCATTTCCCTTCTTGAGACTCAGTTTTCTTATCTATAAAATGGAGTACTATTACTTGTATCCTTTACTGTTGTCAAGACAGCATTTGTAAAGCACAGAAATGTGAGCTATTATTAATTGGCTAATAAAGCATGGAAAAGATAAACTTTAAAAAAGATTTTGATTGAGAGTACCTTTCAGTTTACTAATTTCTTTCAAATATTTTAATAACAACTGTTGCTACCAAACATTTACTAAGGACACTCTGGTTCCTCCATTTTTCCACCCCCTTCCACCAACTGGTGGGGAAAAGGGGAAGATATTATACTTAAGAGTTTGTAAAATAGTCTCTAACTATGGTCAGCTCTTCTCCAAGAAAAGTGAATATAGTCTACAGAAGTCATTTCTTATATTTGCCAAAAAGATGGAAAACAAAAACAAGTCCCTAAATGAATCTCAAAAGAAAGCCATCTGTCTCATCTTTATCAAAGGGTAACACACAAACTAAGAGAAAGTGAAAACCCATGTGATTAATTTGGAATTCAAATGCTATTTTCAAAGGGGCTGATTTAAACTTTTTTTCCTGAACTTAAACACTAAATATACAACAAGCATTTTCATTCTGCAACATAATAGAAAGATAGAAATTTGCAGTTTCATACATAATCCTATTATGTATATAACTTGTTTTTCCTTTTAAACATACAATAAAATCAACATGTAACAAATCTGTCATGGTCTGTTTCTTTCTGATTTTCCTTCTGTTCCCCAATGTGCATTTTAAAAACTGCTTCAATAACCTTTTATTCTTTTGTTTTTTCCTTATGGGAGATGAGGGAAGTGATATAGGTAAGGCAACTATCTTTAACCTTCTTTTCCCTATAATCTCTTCAAATTGGGGGTGGAGGTGGGGAAGAAAAAAAAAATCCTTCTAGCACACAAGTATATTCAAGCAAATAACAACAACTCCCATATTGCCTATGTCTAAAAACGTATGTCTCATTCTATACCTTGGATCCATCATAAAGGAGCTTATTTTGAAACAGGATCAGGGATAGGAGTAAAAAAATAAATAAAAAAAATATAGAAACAAGGATTGAATCTTTTCCTCAAGGAGGAAAAGTAGTTTCTTTCTCTAGTGCTAAACAACAGTAAGAGAGATATTAGGTGGAAAACCCAAAATCTTTTGATTTGATTTTAAAATGCTATCATAGACTCAAAATAAAAAGAAACTTTAGCAACGATTTTATCATTCCATCCCCATGATAGCATCCTTGACTGGTGATCACCCAGTCTTCTTACTTGGACTCAAAATGACAAGGAACTCAAAATTAAAAAAAAATTTAAAAAAAGAAAGAAAAAGAAACTGCATCTCCTAAGCATATGCCAACAAATATTTGGAATTGAAGCGTAGTGAAAGGGAGAAAACAAGCTTGGCCATATGGGAGGACCTATTCAGAAATGGTGGAAGGGCCTGTGTGTAAGAGTGTGTATGTGTATTTTTTGGGGAGGAGGGAGGGCTGTTGGGCCTGGTCCTAGATAAGAATGTTGAAAGGCTGTAACCAAAGGTTAGTGAAAAATGAGGTGTTTGGGCCCCAGAAGCCACTCTGTACCTATAAAGATGATAAAGGCGATAAAATGTAAAAAGAGCTTATTTTGAATACAGACTAGGCAAACCACTTCATTGTTGGGCCAGCATTTCCTCCTCTAAATGAGAATTAAAAAATATCTCTAGACGATTTCTAGCTATAAATCTATGGTTTTATTCCAACTTAATGGAATGTAATTCCAACTTAATTCCAACTCCAATAATGGAATATATGTGAACATTTAGAAGATGGGAAGGGACAGTAGTGTGAGTGTGTAGGGAACAGAGTTTCTATCTGTTTTGGAAGCTTAACTCATTGGAAAGAAGGCCTTCCATACCTGTTTCCTAAACCAGTCACCTGTTATTTAATAAATACCCTGTTAGAGTACTCTGTTAAACCCTAGGAATACAAAGAAAGGCAAAAACAGCCCCTGCTCTCAAGAAGCTCACGGCTTGAGGAGAGAGACAACACAACTATGTACAAATAAGGTTCTAAAGGACAAACTGGGGATAATCTCAAAGCAAACTCTAAGATGAAAAAGGACTAGAAAAGTTGCTTACAGAGAGAGGACATTAGCTGAGACTTGACCGAATTGGGGGGACCCAGGAGGTGGAAATGACGAGGAAGAGCATATCCGACAGCCAGCGGAAAAGCTCAGAAAAGGAAGGTGGATTCTGTATGTTGTACCACGTAGTGCGCCGTGGGAAGTAGGGCGAGTGTGGGGGGAGGAGGCGGGGCAGCATCCACGTCCAGTTCCGAGTCAGGTTAGGGCAGAGAGTGTCGTTACGGGAGGGGGCACACAAGGAAGCAGCCGTGCCTGGCTCCCGGGGGAGCTGGCGAGTGGCCGCCCGAGAACAGACACGGAAAGCCGGGAGAAGCACGTTGCTAAGCGCGGCACGGCTTTTTTGATGGGAATCAGGTGTATGTGTGTGGATGGGTCTGGCCGCACCTGGTCCCAGGTACAGATGTCTGTAGCGGCGGCCATAGCTGCCACAGCACAGGCTTCACTTGCTCCGCGGCAAGAAGGCGGGTGCGCGCCTGGGGCCCGGAGGAGCCCGACGTGTGGAAGGGCCGAGCGGGGGAGGGGCGAGCGGGGAGGGGCGAGCGGGGGAGGGCCGAGCGGGGGAGGGCCGAGCGGGGGAGGGCCGAGCGGGGGAGGGGAGAGGTTTCCGGGCCGGGCCGGGGCCGTACCTGGTCGCCGGTACCCAGGCCTTGGTAGCCGTCGCTGATGAGCTCCCAGTGCACAAAGCAGACAAGCGCATCCTGGCAGCAGGTGATCCCCGGCGCCGCCGAGGCGTAGAGCAATTCCAGCCCGACCATGACCTCTCCGCGGCCAGCCTCCCGCCGACACAAATGTCAAGTCAGCCCCTCATGACGGCCCAACGGTCCGGGACTCCCAGCGGGCCCCGCCTCGGTGGCGAAAGTGAAACGGCGCCAACTGCGCAGGCCCGTGCTCCGGCGACCAGGGGCCCGGAAGGAAACGCGGTGCGGTTCCCTCAGGTTCCGGAGCCGGAACGGAATCCTGCCGTCTCTTACCGTTCGGCTCGCGCCCAGGCGCGTGCTGCTGGCGCCGGTCTCAGCCCGACGGGAGGCGGGCCAGGAGCCCGAGGGGCCGACGGCGGGGAAAGGAGGGGCCGCGCGCGGCCTGCGCGCTTGCGAAGCGCCCGAGGCGGGGGAAAGGCCTCCAGGAAGGGCTCCGGGACTGCTTGAGGTGGTGTTTTCGGAGGAAATTGGGAAGCCGGAGTTTCCGGTCCTCACCCCCTCCACCCTCTTCCTCAATCAGCCGGGCTAGTGTCGGGAGACCCCCTCACTCAGAGCAAGTGAAAGAAAGAAAAGGAGAAAAATGGAACGCGCTTGAAACCACTATATTCTGTTCTAGTTAAACAAGCTAATGGTGGGGGGAGGGAATATGAATTTTAAAAGGCATAAATATTAAAATTAATGAAGATGTAAATGCTCTCCCATATCAGGGAGAGTCCATGAGCCTTTTGTTTTAAATTTAAGAATTTTTACATTTGTAAGTATTTTATTTAGAATTTTGCTTACAAATACTTTATTTAAGATAATTTGTAAGTATTTAATTTTGTAAAGGCGAAGCCAGAAGCAACGCTTTTTAAAAACAAGTTAGTTTGTGAAAATTATATGAAGGATGATGGAAGATGATGAATACAATTCAAAACACATTCAGAATAAAGAAGCAGGAGGAGGAAAAATAATTTTACAGAAAATCGGGCAAGACAGTCAACTAAGCAGTCATTTTAAAAGCATTTATATAAGGATAAAAAAATTGGAAGGAATTCAGCAAAAGAAGATAAAAACAAGCGGCAAAGATTTGGTAATGAACCTTTTTCTAGTCCAAAGGACAGTAAAAAGCACCATATTTGGACTTTAACATCATAATGACCTGGCTGTGCGTGTTAAGAGGTAGAAATGGTCCCGAAGAGAACAAAGTACAATTTAAAAAACAACATCTGTATTGGACCAAATGCAAAATAGGGAGAAAATTATGAGGATATTGAAAGATCGAGTTATTCTGGGAAAAGATGTAGGAAAAAATCTGTACTTTATTATGAAAAAAAAGAAAATTGGAGAAATTAGTACCAGCTTAAATACCTACTTCCCCAGCCATATAACTTTTTAATGAAAATCACAAGTAAATTCATCAAGGACAGCTTCATTGACAATAGTAGTAATTTAAATATATTTAAATTTAAATAAAATAAACATTTTAAAAAATCTGAACTTTGCTAACACTGAATTAAATGGACAGTTACATGGTATAACAGGAGATTGTTCATGAAACTGATCTCTCTATCGTGTACAAATTTCCTTTTTTTTGCTGAGACAATTGGGGTTAAGTGACTTGCCCAGGGTCACACAGCTAGTAAGTGTTAAGTATTGAGTGTTTGAGGTCATATTTGAACTCAGGTCTTCCTGATTTCAGGGCTGGTGCTCTCTCCACTTCGACACCTAGCTGCCCCTAAATTTCCTCTCTTTTAAATATATATTATAACAATCATAATTTCAAAAGCTGTCCTACTTGTCTCTTAATTTTTTTGCTTTTCCATCTATTTCCAGTGCATTAAAAAAAAAATTGCTTGAATGACTTTTCTTTTCTTCTATTGTAACCCTTCCTTCTATTCCAATCTCCAATTAGGAAAAAAAAAAAAGAAAAATAAAGTTATTCAAACAAATATGATTAGTCAAGCGAAACAAAATCATATGTTTTCTGAATCCAAAAATGTGTGCCTTATTCTGCATCTTCTATCCATCACCTCTCTATTAATAATTATATGTGCTTCATCATTAGCTTTTGGGGACAGTGGTTGATCATTACATTAAATAGTTTGGAAGTCTTTTGAAGTTTATTGTTTATAATGTTATATATTAGTCCTCTTCAGAAATGAAAGACAAAAGAATGACAATTTAATTTATGTATAATTGTTATAAAAACTTTAATGTTGTTAGCTGGGAAATTGTGATGCATATAAGTATTTGGTGACTATGGGGCACATAAAGACATTTGCCCATTTGTGTCTTGGCTAGCAGAAGTATGACTTTTAATTTTTCATTGTAAGAGATGAGTCATTTCACATAAGAAGGTCTATTTTGGAGCAACAGGGTTGGTCAAAATCTGATTTCTTTTATACATATATACATACATGTTACATGTATGTATACATGTAACATGTATGTATATATGTATATTTTTGCAATTAAATGTACAAATAATTTTTAACATTCATTTTTTAAAATTTTGAGTTCAAATTTTTTTCCCTCCCACGCCCTTCTTAAAAAGATAAGCACTTATGAGGTATAAAATGGCAAAAGCAGAAAAACTGAGGTACATTTTTCTTTGGGCAAGATAATAGTTTCTTATCAGTATCATGTATAGCTTCCTCAGTAAGACTAGGGATAAAGATGATGGGGATATAAGTTGAATTTGTTCTTTTTGTAATTTCTAGTTCTCAACTAAAATTAAATTACTACCCTTTAACTTGAGCTCTCAACTAATAGTAAATTACTACACCTTAACCTATGTGTGAAGTTAGGTCTTGAAGTCTTAAAGTTGTGAGGCTTTGCCCAGTTGTCAGTTTGCTGCAAGAATCCAGCACTACTTCTCAGACTTGACTATTTTAAACTGTTATCTATGCTGGTAATCTTAGAATTCTGCAATTTATAGATGAGGACATCTTAAAGAAATCTTTCCTATCTCAAATTCATAGAAAGCATTACCTTATATATTTCTAAATGGTTTTCAAACATATTGACATCAGTCTCAAAACAATCAAATCTATAACCCAAAAGAATCTAGATAAAATGGGATTTTTTCCTTAATATTTCTAACACAATCAATCAGGCACTTCACAATCATATCATTAGGTTCTCCCAATAACCTAGAGGTAGGCACTACTTTTATCCACTTTACAGATTAGTACATTGAGGTAAAGCAACTTATTTTAATATTGTTAGCAAATTACCCAATATTAGATTAGAGTCTAATTGAGATTTCTCTAACCTATTCGTTTTCCCATCGTTTTGTCTTAATGCTAGTAAAATAAATTTTGACTTATAATGATGGTCTTACTAAAAGAACATATTCCCTTTAAAATGGGACCAAAATAAAGTCAAACACAATATGGAGAAACACACACACACACACACACACACACCATATTTACAATTGGTATTATAGAGAATATCAATTTTTATTTTATTTATTTTACATGACTTACTTATTTTAATCACTTCATATTATAAGGGCCCACTACTTCTAGCTAGTCTATTGCCAAATATTTAAAAGTGACAGTCTTGTATTGAATTCTGATTTATCATAATTATCCTAATAGAATAGCACATTTAGACCACATTCTGATTTAGTTTCAGGACATATTTCACCAAATCAAATCTAGGTTTAATAACCACTAATGGCAACATTTAAAATCTCAGAAATGTTTGGCACTTCAAGTATGAGAACCAATCGCTCTCAATTAACTTATTTTTAGAGATACATGGTAGCAATTCCCAGTTTCCTTTAATTTTTTAAAATTTATTTTCAGATCACCTAAAGAACCTGATCAAGTTCTTGTTCTTTTACTTGCTTTTAGAATGAGATGGTATGAGACCAGAGACAGCTTTGAGTTTCTATCCCCCTGCTTTGGAGCCTGGGAATGTCCAGCTGTAAAATCTCATTATAACAGTTCTATTAACAAACAAAACAAAAAATCCATGAACTTTCCTATGTTCTCCTTATTTCTATGAAATAGAAAATCTTCCTTTTTTCCCAATATGTTTTAACTTCAGCTTCTTTTTTAAAATACCCCTCCAGTGTCTTTTAAAGCCTTTCTTACTTCCTTCGTATTCTTCTAAATTTTGGTTTACTTGCTCAATTCCTAAAATCTGTGTTTTAATATTATCCCAGACAATCTATAGAATTGAATTTCTCCTTTAGCACAAAAAGTTGTTAATCACAACCATTGGCTTACTGTCAACCCTAAAAATAAATGATCAGAGAGTCACAAAGGTTATACACCAACTGTTTAGTCTGAAAAATAAAATAAAATACCTAATTTCTCACAGGGGTTATAGACAAAAAGCCTTTATTTCTTTAGAGGAAGGAAATTAGGCATGCCTGCTGGAGTCTCCTCTAGGACCAAGGAGATCCAAAGCAGTGATATATATATATATATATATATATATATATAGTTGTGATTAGATAAAGAACCACATGGTGAGATATAATGGCAATAAAGCAAATTTGCTTCATAGCCATAGCATGGCTTCAGGAACTGGATATGGCTCCTGCAGGTGCTTGTCCAAGCTCAGGGAACCACCTGGGACTGACTTGGGCCAATTTTGTGATTTAGCTACAGCAAAATTCATCCAGAGGGTGAGCATACCTTGTTATGCCAAATTCAGGGCATAGCTTTAGCTTTAGAACACAGGGTATCTCCTAATAGTAAAATAAAATAAAATAAAAAGAGAGGAGTGAACTTGGCATATGGGTCCTGACATTACTAAATTCTTACTTCCTAAGCTGTAAAGTGCATTTTAATGCAGGTGATCTTTTCACTAGCTTGCTAGCTTGCTTAAAACAGTTAAATTCTGTTGAATTATGGCTTCATTAGTTGTGATTCTGGAACATGAAATTCTAAGAGATGAAAACATGTCATATTTCTCCCACTCTCCCAGAAGGAAAGAAAGAGACACATATTCTACAATCCTAGTCCTAAAATATGAAGAAATTTGTGAGAAATATGAAGAAAATTGTGAGAAAAACTTCTAAAATCCATTAAGACATTCTTAGTAATTATAAAAACCTTTAAAGCATAACATTTCAAGGCAGGAGGCCCACAGTGGCTTATACCGTTGTTAAGGCATAGGAAGTGGGATTCCGAGTTATCCCATAGCTGCTTAAGAGATTACAAAAGTCTGTTCTATTCAAATAGCAATTAAGGTCTGATCACTTGGCAAATAGGGTTAAATGATCCGAACAGTGTCACATAACTAACAAGTATCTGAGGCTAGATTTGAACTCAGAAATATAGTTTTCCTGACTATAGGCCCAGCCATTCTGTCCATTCTATACACTGGGGCATCTAACTGCTGGGGAGTTCAGAGATGCCTCCATTGTCCATCTCTATAAAGGAAAGAGAAATAGGTTGATCTGTGACAGTCATGGAGGGGTCTCTCTCTCTCTCTCAAACATTGCCTGCAAAATTCTTGCAACGACAGTCCTCTTTAAAAGGTTGACTCTTCACCTGGAAAATGATCTATCTGAGAGCCAATGTGACTTTAGAAAGGGCTAAGGAATGGTTGTATGATGTTTGTTTTCAATCACTCCAGGAGATATGTCAGGAGCAGAATAGAGTTCTGTATATAATGTTGAATGTTTGTGGATTTAAGCAAGGCCTTTGATCTTGCTAGTTGTGAGGGCTTGTGGAAAATCATGGCAAAATTTGGTTGTCTTGAATTCACCATTATTGTATATCAGTTCCATGATGGCATGCTTGCATAGGTTCTGGATGATGGGCAAATGCTCTTATGCTTCCCCATCACTAATGGAGTGTATTGCTCCCATGCTTATTAGCATGATGCTTGTCAGACGCCTTCAATGAGGACAAAAACAGCATCAAGGTCAGCTGCCGCACTGATGGTAAATAATTTAAGCTGAAAAGGCTATAAGCCAAGACTAAAATTGTGGAGGGCTGGTACATGATTTTTTTGATTGCAGATGATTGTACAGTTAACGAAGCCTCTGAGGCTAATATGTAACAAAGTATAGACCAATACTTTGCTGCTTTTGGCCTAACAATTAACTCCAAGAAAACACAGGTTTTCCACTATTCATACGTGAAACCCTTGGTCACAGCAAATGGAGAATTTATTTTTAATTTTTTTATTAAAGCTTTTTATTTACAAAACATACGCATGGGTAATTTTTCAACACTGACCCTTGGAAATCTTGTGTTCCAAATTTTTCCCTTATTCCCCCCACCCCCTCCTCTAGATGGCAGGTAATCCAATACATGTTAAACATGTTAAAATATATATTAAATCCAATATATGTATACATATTTATGCAAGTAACCCTAAAGAAAGCTCTTGCAGAAATCCTTTCTACCTTTTCTGGATGCCAGCTTTTAGCACCAAAACTGGTGGTTAGTTAAGGGGAAACCCATGGATTATTTGGAAATGTTGGTGCTTTCTATATAAATGGAGACATAGGATTAATCCAACATTGATGACACCGCCAATAGATTCAGTGTTTTGTTTGGGCTCACAGTTTATGAGGTAATAGGGCAGTATTAGGGCCAGACCTGGAGATTATCTCTCTCCCGAAGTAAATTAAAGGATCATTGTGTCATAAACTGAACTGATGAAAATATCTAAACTGAAAATAGCCTGTTGTTATTCTCAGTTTTGTCACCAGATGTCTCCAGAGACCACATTAGACAAAACTCTCCAAGCAGGTTAGTAGCTGTATGTGTGTTTTTGTGTGTGACTTAATTTACATAGACACACACATTCAAAATCCATTTTTCGTTCTTGAGTATTACCCCCTTCATTTGGGGAAGAGAGTTCCTTGAGGAGGAACTCTTTCAAGGGATTATTTGCTAACCCACAGTTGAGACTGTCCCTTGAGAGGATAATACCTTCTCCTCATCTCACCCCCAAATTCCCTCAAGGGATCATTCTCCCCAGATTAATCTGGTGGGCCTTCCTTGAGAAAAAAGTTTTCCTTTTAGAGATTGTCCTCTGGGGGTACACCCAGATTATGTATCACCAATTATCTCCAAATTATTACACTGAACACAAAACATCAAAATAATGTAGATAAAGTTGCAACTTTTGATACAAGATAGATAAAACTGTCTCCAGTGCGAATAGTAAGTAGCCAGTGGACTACTTACCTTCTTGCTGAGGGAAGATTTTGGGTTCAGGAAGAATAGACAGTTCGTAATACAAATCCCTAGAAGAAATACTCCTCTCAGTTGGAACAAGAGAAAGGAAAGATTCAACTAAGGAAGTCTAAGGGACTAAACTTTCTCCCCTGATTTAGGTGGGACTTCAAAAACTGTGGCACCTAAAATGCCAATAATCGGGTAACTGAGGCATGCTTTCTCTGGGCAAGCTAACAGTTTATTATCAGTGATGTATATAGTTACTGATAAAGTGGATCACTCTGGCAATTTTTGTAAAGCCAGGGACCCAGACGGTACAGGTAAAAAAAAAAAAAAAAACATACATTTTTATAGAGACACAGGAAAGGAGGAGGTCTGGGTAGTTGAGAAACCTTATGAATTATTGCAACAGGGGAAAATGAGTTAGCCTTCACGTGTGGCTGATCACCCCCTCTCCTGACAATTACAGAATATTAATTACTTAAGGGGCCCCATTTGCTTTTAGTAATCTTGGTTAGAAAATCAGAACTTTCCAAATAAGGATCACATGGTTAGTTGTCCCCTTAGGGAAGAGCAAACTTCTAGTTTTACAAGGAAAGGCAAGTACAGAAGAATTGTCGAAAGTGGGGATACACAGATTAAGCTGTTCTCTTGTTTGCAGAAAACAAATGAGCCCTAAATTAAAATGATTAGCAAGCAAATGTTGAGGAGCTAACGAACTATGAGAATGAGCTATAGCACCTCTTCCTTTCAACCAGAACTTTAGGCCAATTTAGGTTAAGATAGACTGAATTTTTGAGTGAGGTAAGTTCAGGCAGAACAATTCTGAAAACCAAAGCAGCATACATATTAATTACATTATAAAATCAAAACAGTAGGAATAAGAGGTAATATTAAATTTATCAGATACAATTTTGTATAGGCTATACATGTGTGGCTATGCAAAACATTTCCATATTAACTCTATTGCAAAAGAAAACAAAGATCAACACCCCCCACCCCCATAAAAGTTTTTTGAAAAAAGTTATGTTTTGATCTGTATTCAGACTCCATTATTTCCTTCTCTGGAAATGATTAAATTTTTTCATCATAAGTCCTTTGGAATTGTTTTAGATCTTTGTATTGCTAAGAATAGCTGATTCATAGTTCATTATCATACCATATTATTTACAATATTCTCCTGATTCTGCTCACTTTACTTCATGTCATTTCATTTAAGTCTTCCTAGGTTTGTTTGAAACCATCCTGCTCTTCATTTCTTTTAGAACAATAGTATTCTATCACAACTATATATCACAACTTGTTCAGCCCTTCTCCAATTGATGGGCATCCTCTCAATTTCCAATTCTTCGTCATCACAAAAAGAGCTGCTGTAAATATACATCTATATAGGACATTTATGTGTATCTACATACATATATGTGACATGTATATATATCCTTTTTTCTTTTTTTTGAAACTCTTTGGGATACAGACTTAGTAGTGGTACTGCTGGGTCAAAGGATATACATAGTTTAATAGTACTTTGGGCTATTTTTTTGGGCTAAGTTATTCCTTCCATATTATGGGTTTTAGTGGCACAGTATTTCTGCTATCTGGAAAAATCCACATAAAATATTTTGGCCTTTTGTATCAGAGGAGAAATCTGGATTTTTTCTTTTTCTCTTATTAGGTGTTTATAGTATGTTATTGTAAAATTTGGGTGAAGTATTTGATCATAGGCTCTGTTTCATCTAGTTCTGCAACTCCCACAAAACTCTCCCTAAATTCCCATTAAATTTTTTATGCTGACCTGCCATATATCAAAATCATGATGAAAAAAGTTGTGATATGGAATTGATAATTATATTTCCAAATTGCTCTCTAGAATGACTGTACCAATTCACAATTTCACTAGTAATACATTAGTGTCCCAGTTTTCTACATCCCCTCCAACATTTGTTATTTTTCTTTTCTGTCATAATAGCCAAGCTGATTGGTGTGAGGTAGTGCTGTAGAATTGTTTTAATTTTCTCTAACCAACAGTGATTTAGCATATATATCTGTCTATCCATTTGAGAAATGAGTATTTTATTTTTCTAAATATATGGAAAGATAGTTTTCAAAATTGTTTTTTGTAAGATTTTGTGTCCAAATTTTTCTCCCTCCTTCCCTTATCTCCTCTCTCCCCAAGATAGCAAGCAATTTGAAATAAATTAAATATGTATAATCCTTTTAAATATATTTCCATGATTGTTATGTTGTGCAAGAAAAATCAGACCAAAAGGGAAAAAAACTAAGCAAGCAAACAAAAAAGGTGAAAATACTACACTTTAATTCACATTCAGTCTCCATAGTTCTCTCTCTGGTGCAGATGGCATTTTCCATCCCAAGTATATTGGGATTATCTTAAATCACCGAATTGTTGAGAAGAGCCAACATTTAGGCAAAATTGTCATTTTTATTATATTAGCTCAGCCCACCCATGAGCAATTAATATTTTTCCAATTGTGTAGATCTAATTTTACTTGTGTGAAAAATTTTTGTAATAAATGAGATCTTTATTAGAAAATTTTTCTGCTAAAATTTCCAATCTTCTGCTGTATTTCTAATTTTGGCTGCATTGGTGTAAGGCTAATCTAGGCTTGGAATTTGCAATCAACAGGTAGACTTAAAATTGTGTGTGTGTGTGTACAAGTTTATTGCTGCTCATAACCTTGATTCAAACAAGACACAAAGGAAGAGGAAACATAACATAACAGTAATACACAATCAACAAATACAGTGATAACTATAACAATAAAGACAATATAAAAAACAAGCAAACAAGTAAACAAGCAACATATAACATCACCACTCTGGGGAAGCACCAACACTTGAGTTTCTTGGCTGAGGTATCCTGAGTCACAGCTTTCAGTGTCCTGGGTGGGAAGGTTCCAGGCAAAGTGTCCTCCCAGATTCCAAAGTAGATTTCTCACTAAGGGATATTTATACGGTGAGAACAAAGAAAACACTACTTTAAATATTCTTACTTAATTTGAGACTCTTGAGACAAAGCAGTCTTCCAGGTATAGGGTGCTCCATCATCAAGGAAAATATGTGTTCATTCCTTTAGAATGACTGCATTTACTCAAGTAACTAGCCAGGTTTCCAAACTAAAGACATATCAGCAACAAAGGAAGCTCATTAGTCCATGAAGAGGGTGGCTTTCCCTTTCTATGCTTCCTGGAATTCCATCAAATAACTGCAAGCATATTCTCATTTCTCAGCAAAAAATTACACAAAGGGCATGGTTGAGACTCACTAGGATTTCACAATTGGTTTTATTTCTGCAAAACCTTTTAAATTTAATATAGTCAATATTATTCATTTTACATTTTGTAATACTCACTATTTCTTGTTTGGTCATAAATTCTTTCCTTATCCAGAGCTCTAACAGATAAAAAAATTTTCCATGCTATCTTAATTTTCTATGAAAAGGTGATAATCTTTTATGTCTAAATCATGTATATACTCATTTTGCCCTTATTGGTCAAATATTGGTTTATTCCTAGTTTCTGACAAACTGCTTTCTAGTTTTTCCAGCAATTTTTGTCAAATAATGAGTTCTTGTTTCAAAACCTTGGATTTTTCTATTGATCAAATAATAGATTACTATGGTCATTTACTACTGGGTATTATGTACTTAATCCATTCCACTGATCCACCAGTCTATTTGTAAGCCAATACTTCCAGATTGTTTTGGTAATTGTAATTAAGTTTGAGATCTGGTGGTACTAGGCCATTTTCTTTCACATTTTTTTCTTTGATTCTCTTGATATTCTTGACCTTTTGGTCTTCCAGATGAATTTTGTTACTTTTTTTTAGCTATATAAAATAATTTTTGACAGTTTGATTTTTATGGTACTGAATAAGTAATTTAAGTAGAATTGCACAGTTCATTATATTGGCTCAGTCTACCCATGAACAATTCAGATTTTTTTTTTAGTTATTTAGATTTGACTTTATTTATGTGAAAAATATTTTCTAATTGTGTTTATATACTTCCTGAGTTTGTCCTGGCAGGTAGACTCCCATGTATCTTATATTGTTTACAATTATTTTAAATGTAATTTTTCAAAATGGAATTTTTCTATTTCTTCTTACTAGACTTTGTTAGTAAAATGCAGAAATGCTGATAATTTAGGTGGATTTATTTTATATCGTGTAACTTTGCTGAAGTGGTTCATCATTTCAACTAGTTTTTTTGATGGATTCTCTAAGTATTATATTATTATGCTATTATGTTATCATATATTATTATACTGTTATATCATCTGCAAAGGGTGATAGTTTTGTTCCCCCCATTGCTTATTCTTATTCCTTCAATTGTTTTTTTCTTGTTGATAAGTATGCTTAGTACAATATTGAATAATAGTAGGGATGATGGCCATCCTTTCTTAACCTTTTCCTTATTTAGGCATCAATACCATATTTAAAAGGAGTTTTGTAGTATTCCTTCTTTGCCTGTTTTTCCAAATAGTTTAAATAGTTTTGGAATTAATTGTTCTTCCAGTATTTGGTAGAATTCACTTGTGAATCCATCTGGTCTGATTGATAAATCTAAAATTTCTTTTCATCTCCTTAATGACTTCTTTGGAGGGTTAGATTTTCTATTTTGGAGAGAGGAAAATTGCAGTCCCCCACTAGTATAGTTTTATTGTCTATTTTCTCCTGTAATCCTTTAAGAATTTAGATGTTACATCATTTTGGTGCACATATGTTTAGTACTTGAACTGCTTCATTGTTTATACTACCTTTTAGCAAAATGTAGTTTCCCTTATGTCTTTTAATTAAATCAGTTTTTGCTTTTGCTTTGTGGGTTTTTTACTGCTGCTGAAGCATAAAAGCATAAAAATTCTGCTTCAGTCCTTTACCTTTATATTGTGTGTGTCTCTCTGCTTCAAGTTTCCTGTAAACAACATATTGTAGGATTCTAGTTTATAAACCACTCTGCTATCTGCTTTTGTTTTATCAGTGAATTCATCTGATTCATATTCAGGTATAATGATTAACAGTGTATTTCTCTCCTGTCATATTTTCCTTCCATATCTTTTTTTCTTTTTATTCATCCTTGAGTCTATTTTTTTCTCCTTTCTACTGCCTCCCTCAATCCATCCTTCTTTCCATTGGCTCTTCCCTTTCTTTTATACTCCTTCCTTCCCAGTTCTCTGTAGGGCAAGAAAGATTTCTATACCCAACTAAGTATGTATGCTACTCCCTTTTTGAGTCAATTCCTATAAGAATAATGTTCAAACATTGCCTATCACCCCTTTATCTTCTCTTCTATTGTAAAAGCCCTTTATTTCATGACTCTTTTATGTGAGTTTATATACCCAAATCTACCTTTTACTTCTACCTTCTTCCAGTGCATTCATCTTTCTCACCCCTTGATTTTATTATTTTAAAATCATCATATCATAGTTAGTGCATACCCATGTCTTCTGTCTGTTGTGAAATTGTAATTAATTATTTCTTTTAATCAATTGATTTTGTATGGCTCTTATAAATCACATTAGGATATAGCAGGGTATTGGCTGTAGATAACTTTCCTTTTGCTACAGAGCTGAACTCCTGTAAAGCTGATCTCCTACAGAAAAAAGATGATGATCTAAATTCACCTTTTTGACTAGTT
Organism: Sarcophilus harrisii; assembly: GCF_902635505.1. Taxonomy (NCBI): domain Eukaryota; kingdom Metazoa; phylum Chordata; class Mammalia; order Dasyuromorphia; family Dasyuridae; genus Sarcophilus; species Sarcophilus harrisii. The sequence goes on along the minus strand of NC_045427.1, from coordinate 435,462,040 downwards.
TCAACTCAGACTCCTTATATGACACAGATTTTTGTGATGTCAAGCATCATATGTGTCATAGTCTTTGTAATACTCCAACCAATAGGAAAGAAGGGGTATTTATTGCTCTATACTGCTACTCTTCCAACATACCAAGTAGTTTATTACAAATCAATTCCTATTTCCCTATTCCTGTAACTACTATGAGTATCTATCAATTTCATGGATATTATATATATATATATATATATATATATATATATATATGTGTGTGTGTGTGTGTGTGTGTGTGTGTGTGTGTGTGTATGTATGTATGTATACATATAATGGATTTAATATATACTTTAACATATTTAACATGTATTGGATTACCTGCCATCTAGGGGAGGGAGGTAGGGGTAATCTTAATTAATTCTGTTTTTATACTATAAAAATTTTCTGATTTGCCAGCCTTGGTTCACTTTTATTGGCAAAGCTAGCATAGCTAATAAATTGATCATGCTCAGAACTCTGTGCCTTATTTTCTCTTTATTGTGACACTACGTATACTCTTTCTAAGCATCACTCCAAGTATAATAAAGATCTTAGGAGTTATAAGTATCATCTCATATGGAAATATAAAACATTTAGCCTTATTGAATCTCTTATGATTCCTCTTTCATGTTTATCTTTTTATACTTCTCTTGATTCTTGTATTTGAAAATTAAATGTTCTATTCAGCTCTGGTCTTTTCATGAGGAATTCTTGTAAGTGTTCCATTTCATTAAATATCCATTTATTCTCCTGCAGAATTATACTGTTTTTCTGGATAAGTGATTCTTGGCTGCAATTCTAGCTCCTTTGCCCTATAGAATATCATATTACCAGCCCTCTTATCCTTTAACATAGAAGCTGCTAAATCTTGTGTTTTCCTGATTGTGGCTCCAAAATATTTGAATTGCTTCTTTCTTGTTGCTTGCGATATTTTCTCCTTGACATGGGAATTCAGGAATTTGGCTATAATATGCTTGGGATTTTTCACTTTGGATCTTGTTCAGGAGGTGAACAGTGGATTCTTTGAATTTATATTTTATAAGGGGATTCCAAGAAGATGCCAAAGTAGGTCAGATAATTCCAGGCTCTCCAAATTTCTTCCACAGTCAGACCATCACCTCAAAATTAATATAGCGTGGCAAAAATAAAGGTGTAAAGCAGTGAATATAATATATATATAGGTATATGTAAAGCAGTTGTCCTCATAAAATAACTTGAGATTTTTATTTCTCAATATAACTAAGATTTATTTATTCTTATTTAATAAATATGTAAATAAATGCTCATTTCACTCAGCATCAGTTCATGTAAGTCTCTCCAAACCTCTCTAAAATCATCCTGCTGGTCATTTCTTGCAGAACAATAATATTCCATAACATTCATATACCATAATTTTTTCAGCCATTCTCCAATTGATGGACATCCATTCAGTTTCCAGTTTCTTGCCGCTACAAAAAGGGCTGCCAAAAATATTTTTGCACATGTGGGTCCCTTTCCCTAGGAGGAAAATTTACAGGAATATTATAGCCAAGCTTCAAAGCTCCCAGGTTAAGGAGAAAATATTTCAATCAACAAGAAAAAAAGTAAATTTAAATTTAAATTAAATATCACAGTTTAAATACTATGGAGTTACAATCAGGATTTCATAAGACTTCTACACTAAAAGACCATAGGTCTTGGAACATTATATTTTGAAGAGAAAAAGAGCTGGGATCACATCCAAGAATTACTTACCCAGCAAATTAGAGTATAATCCTAATGGAAAAATAATAAACATTTAACAAACTGAATGACCTTCAGATATTTGTAACCAAAAGACTAGAACTCAACAGAAAATTCAATAAATGAGATCCAGAAAAAATATAAGGAAAACAGTAAAGACTATTTATAAGGAACTCATTAAGGTCAAATTATTTATTTCTTATATATGAAAATGTTATTCGTATTCTTAAAGACTGTTATTATTACTTGGTCAGTTTGAAAAAGAGGTTGGGGCTAATCTGAACATTATGGAGTGATTCTAAAAAACAAAATTGGATAGGAAAAGGGAAAAGGAGCAATTATTTCATACAAATGGAGCATGAAAGGAAGAACTGATATAGAGGAAGCAATTGGGGATGGAGGGATGGTAATGCTGGAGCCATCTGGGTTAAAGAGGGAACAACATAAGTATCTAAAAGGGTTTAACAGTCTTCTAAATTTATAAAGAAATAAGAAGACAAGAGGACAGGCTAAGGGAAGGATTTTTTAGAAGAATATGTAGATTAAGACTTAGGAGAGTAAGGGGGAGATGTTAAGGGAGGGTTTTTTAGAGGTCTGGGTAGAATAAGAAAAAGCAAGATATGGGGAAAGAATGAGGGGATTCTTATTATTATTATAGCTTTTTATTTACAAAATATTTGCATGGGTAATTTTTCAACATTTACCTTTGCAAAACCTTCTGTTCCAACTTTTCCCCTCCTTCCCCTCGACCCCTCCCCTAGATGGCAGGTAGTCCAATACATGTTAAATATGTTAAAGTATATGTTAAATCCATTATATGTATACATACATATACACACAGTTATCTTGCTGCATAAGGAAAATCGGATCTAGAAAGAAAAAAAAACCTGAGAAGGAAAACAAAAATGCAAGCAAAAAATATTAGAAACAGTAGAAGTACTATGTTGTGGTCCACACTCATTTCCTATAGTTCTCTCTTTGGGTGTAGCTGATTCTCTTCTTTATTGAACAATTGGAACTGGTTTGAATCATCTCATTGTAGAAGAAAGCCACATCCATCAGAGTTGATCGTTATATAATCTTGTTGTTGCTTTGTATAATGATCTCCTGGTTCTGCTCATTTCACTTAGCATCAATTCATGTAAGTCTCTCCAGGCTCTCTGAGATCATCCTGCTGGTCATTTCTTACAGAACAATAATATTCCATAACATTTATATACCACAATTTATTCAGCCATTCCTCAACTGATGGGCATCCATTTAATTTGCAGTTTCTAGCTACTACAAAAAGGGCTGCCACAAACAATTTTGCTCATGTGAAACCCTTTCCAGGAGGGTATTCTTTAATAAAAAAGATTGTGAATTGGGGAGGTAGTAGTTAGAAGTAAGTGAGGAGGAATACAGGTAAAAATTGAGGTCAAAAAGGACAAAAATAAAGAAAAATGGTATGGAGAGAAATACACAAATAGCAATCATAACTTTGAATATGAATGGGATTAGCTTACCCTTACAACAGATATGGATAGAAGAATAGATTAAAAATCAGAATCTGACAATATGTTGTTTACAAGAAACATTTAAACATGAGAGATAGACACTGTTAAAATAGAGAGTTGAGGTAGAATTTATTGTGCTTCAGCTGATGCAAGAAAAAGGCAGGGATAGCAATTGTGATTTCAGACAAAGCTAAAATAGATTTAATTAAAAGAAATAAAAGGCATAACTACATTTTGATAAAAGATACCATAGGCAATGTAGCAATATCAATACTAAAGCTATATGCGCCAAATACTATAGCATCTAAAATTTTAAAAGTTACATTAATTACAAGTGGAAATAGATAATAGTACTATAATAGTGGAAGACATTAATCTTGTCTTCTCAGATCTAGATAAAGCTAACAAAAAATAAAGAAGAAATAAGGCAAGTAAGTGAATAGAATTTAAGATAAGCTAGATATGATAGGTATCTGGAGAGAATCTAATGGGAATATAAAAGAATATACCTTTTTCTCAGTGATTAATATACCTTTACAAAGACTGATGAAATATTAGGTCAGAAAAAATTTATAGTGAAAAGCAGAAAAGTAAGAATTTTAAAAGTATATTTTTAGATAACAATGTAATGAAAATTAAATTTAATAAGAGATCACAAAAACATGGATTAAAAACTAATTGGAGACTAAATAACATAATCTTAAAGAATGAGTGGGTTAAAGAACAAGTTATAGAAATAATAAATAATTTCATTAAGGAGAATGTCAATAATGAGACAACATATCAAAACCTATGAATTACAGTAAAAACATTTAATCAGAGGAAAATTGAAAAGAAAGTCAACTAATTGTAAATAAAGAATCAAAAACTTAGGGAAGAAAACTACAATTAGGCAAGGAAAAAACTGATGTTCTAAGACACCAAGAAATCATAAAACAAAAGCAAAAGAATAAAAAAATTAGAAGGGAAAGTGAACCATCTGATCTAGAAAACAAATTAAAGAGAAATAATACAAGAAAAATTGTGTACTACCTGAAAACTATGATTAAAAAAATTTTGATATATTATAAGAAATTATCAAGGAAAATTACTCTGAAGTTCTAGAACAAGAAGACAAAGTAGAAATAGAAAAAAAGTCTACCAATCACCACTTGAAAAACATCACAGGAGGAAAACTTACAGGAAAATCATAGCCAAGTTAAGGAGAAAATATTGGAAACAACAACAATAACAAAAATTTACTTATTTACTTATTATGGATCTACTTTATTGTAGCTGTATTGTAATTGCATAAGACTTAGCAGCTACTATGATGAAGTGACCATAGGTCTTGGAATACTATATTCTGTAGAGCAAAAGAGCTGGGTTACCACCAAAAGTAATTTACCCAGCAAAGTTAAGTATAATTCTGAATGAAAAAAAAAAGATATTTAATGAACTCAAAGACTTTCAGGTGACAAAAAAAAACAAAACAAAACAGGACTTAAAGGAAATTTTAATGTTAAACATCCAGGAGCTATATAAGGTAAACATTAAGATCCAATTATAAGAGACTCAATAAGGTCAAATTGTTTATTTTGCATATATGAAAATATTAGCAGTATTTTTATGATTGTTTTCATTATTTGGTTAGTTTGAAAGAAAGGCATGGGCTGAGCTGACTATGATGAGATAATTCTAAAAAATTAAAATTCTAAAAAAAATTTAAAATTATAAAAAAATTAAAATTAAAAGATAAAACAGAGTAATTATCTCATAAATGAGGCATAAAAGAAAAAATAATACAGAAAAGCTAATGGGGGAAGGGTAGTTAGTATTAGAACTTGACTCTCATCAGGAATGGTTTAAAGAGGATACAATATGTATTTAGAAAAATATAAAAATTTTCTAAATTCAGAAAGAAATAAGAGGGCAAGGTTGTGGAAGAGCATAAGAGAGGGATTCTTTAGGCAGGTAGTTAAGTTAAGGAATAGGAAGGTAAGGTATCAGGTAGCAATAAAGCAGAGGAGTGTGTGTGTGTGTATGTGTGTGTGTCCATGTTTACTTCTAGGGTGGATAGGATAAATAGGGCAAGATGGATAGTGAAAAAAAAATAGGAAGAAGGAAAATACACTAAAGTAATTGTAGCTTAGAATGTGATGGGATTAATTTATCCATAAAATGGAAATGAATAGCAGATTAAAAATTTGAATTCATCAATATGTTGCTTTAAGGAGTAGAATTTAGTTGTAAACAACAACAAAAAAGCTGGAATAGTAATCATGATCTCAAACGAAGTTAAAATTAAAATAGATTTAATCAAAAACGAAAAGTAGAGAAACAACACTATGTGTTAGCAGTATTTTCCAGTATTGTTTTAGACCATTTAAAATATTTAATAAAACATACCTGAGTATATACTTGCCAAAACAGACACAGGAATTATGTGAATATAAATATAAAACTTTTTAACAAATAAATTCACATCTAAAAAATTTAAGTAATATTTATTGTTCATGAGTAGGTAAAGCCAATATAACTTTTAAAATGACAGCTTCACCTAACTAATCCATTTGGTCAATTAAAAAATATTTCATTGAGTTAGAAAAAAAAGAAAGTTCATTTGGAAGAAAAAAAAAAAAGGTCAGGAACTTCAAAGAAACCAGGAGAAAAAGATGTAAGGGAAGTAGATTCAATATCAGACCTTAAACAGTATTATAAAGTGAGAGCATTTTTAATGTATAAAAAGGATAATTTTGATTTTTTTAAATTAACATTTTCTTTCATAAATAATACCTATATAGCCAAGAATAGAAGGAATGCAGAAAATTGGCAGAAAAAAAACTTTCATGGACAATCTTTCAGATAAAATGTGATTGCTGTAGTGTAGAAAATAATAAGTTGGTTGATTTATTAAAAAGTATAGAAAGACCTGGATTTATGAAAGAAAATGCTATCCACCTTCAGAGAAAGAGATGATAGAAGAAAATAAGCATAGGAAAGTTATATATGTGTGTGTATGTATACATGTATATGTGTATATGTATACATTCATAGATATTGATGGATTTGTATGTGTGTGTATGTATACATTTATAGATATTGAAGGATTTGTGTGTGTGTATGTTTAATTGTAGGATGGTGGTAAGATGGAGGGGGAAAAAGCACACAGCATAAAACAAACAAACCAAAAAAACCCAGCAAGGAAGCAAAGAAAAGCTGTGTAACTTTGAAACAATCTATAGTATTCATTATGTAGTTTTCTTAAAATGGAAATTTAGTTTTATATTGAATCATCTCTTATGTTCTGCTATCTACATGGCATTTTTTCTTTTCTTATTTTGTATTTAAGTTTAAAATTTTACCATAAAAAGTAATCAAAGGAAAATTTATATCTCTAAGTACTTACATCAATAAAATAGAGAAAAAGCAGATCAATGAAATGGGTATGCAATGATTAGGAAAAAAAACTAGAAAAAAGAACTTAAAACTTCCAATTAAACACTAACCTGGAAATCCCCAAAATTAAAGGTGATATTAATAAAACTGGGTGTAAGGAAGTCATTGAAGTTTAGGAGTTATTTTTGTGAAAAAACCAGTAAAATGGAAAAGCCATAGGTTAATATAGTTTTTAAAAAGACCAAAATCACTAGCATTAAAAATGAAAAAAGTGACTATGCCACTAATGAAGGTCAATTCAAAGCAAATATAAGGAATTATTTTGCCCAATTTTATGCCAATAAATTTAGAAATTTAAATGAAATGGAAGAATATTTACAAAAATATAAACTACCTAGATTAGCAGAAGAGGAAAAAGGATATCTAAATTGACCTATTTTAGAAAAAGAAGTTGAACAAACTATAAATAAACTGCCTTAAAAATTTTAACACTAGAATCAACTGGATTTACAAAGAAATTCTATCAAACATTGGTGAGGATTTTAAAAGAGACAATGGAAATTAAATGACGTACCCAACGTCACACAACTAGTAAATGTTAAGTGTCTTGAGACCACATTTGAATGCAGATCCTCCTGACTCCAAAACCAGGGCTCTTTTCACTGCACCATTTAGCTGCCCTTTTCTATCAAACAATTAAAAACCAATTAATTAGTTTTTGCTTTTATATATATATATATATATATATATATTTATTTTTATAAGTATATGTAAATTTTTTAACTTTTTTTTTTTTTTACTTTGGAGTTGCAAATTCTCATCCTCCTTCCCTTCTGTCCTCATTAAAAAGGCAAACAATCTGATATAAAACCAACTAATTTAATATTACATAAATTTTTTGGAATGATAGGTAAAGAAGGCTCCTAGCAAATTCCTCTTATAAAACAAATATGTTGATGCCTAAACCAGGAAGAGTAAAAACAGGTAAAGAAAATTATAGACCAATTTCATTAATAAATATGGGTGCAAAGATTCTAAATAAAATACTAGATAAAAGATTACAACAATATATTATAAAGATTATATATTATACCGTGGGATTTATTCCAGGAATGCAGGGATGGTTTAACATAGGGAAAACTTAACATAATTGATTATTTCAATAACAAAAATAATTCATAATCCAAAATCATGACTATATCAACAAATGTGGTAAAAGTTTTTGAGAAGTATAATACTCATTTTTATTAAAAACACTAGAAAATGTAGGTATAAATGGGTTTTTCCTTAAATTGATAAAAAGTATCTATCTAAAAGCATCAGCATGTATTATTTGTAATGGGGATAAACTAGAAAACTTCTCAATAAGATCAGATGTAAAATAAGGATGTCCATTGTCACCAATGTTATTCAATATTGTATTGGAAATCCTAGTAATAGCAATAAGATAAAAATAAGAAATAGAAGGAATCAGAATAGAAATGAAGTAATAAAACTGTCTCTTTTTGCAGATATAATGACATATTTGGAAAATCCCCAAAACAATAACTTAAAAGTTATTTGAAACAATAATTTTAACAAAGTAGCAGGATATAAAGTAAATCCATATAATTTATCAGCATTTATTTAAATCACAAACAAAACCCTGCAAAATAACTCTAGACAGTATAAAATATCTGGGAGTATATTTGTCAAAATAAATCCAGGAACTATTTTAACACAGTTATAAAAAAACAAAACCAAAAAATTTTTAGGCAAAATCAGAAATATTAATTGTTCATGGACAAGCAGGACCTATAGAATAAAAACAACAATTTTACCTAAACTATTTTGCATATTCAATGACATCCCAATTAAATTACCAAAAAAAATATTTTACTGTTAGAAAAAATAGCAATTCATTTGGAAGAACAAAAGGTCAAGAATATTAAAGGAATTAATAAAAAAAAGTAAAGGAAGGAGGTTTAGTAGTACCAGATCTTAAATTATATTATAAGACTGTAATTATCAAAACTATCTGTTACTGGTTTAGAAATAGAATAATAGATCAGTGGAACAGAATAGATTTACAATTTACAGCAGCAAATGACTATAGTAACTTTGTGTTTGTAAAGTGTAGAGACTTAAGTCTTGATTATTAAGTCTCATTTTGTGAGGAAAAATTGTTGGGAAAGTTGAAAAGTAGTCTGGCAGAAATTGGGCATAGACCAATATCTTATAAGGTCAAATAAAATAAAAAAGGACACATAATCTAAATATAAAGAGAAAGATTACCAAAAAAAAATGAAGAACTTATCATACTAATGAGCAACAATTTATGAATAAATAAATGAACAATAAGCAATTTGTGAATAAATTAGAGATAAAGAGTAGCGTGGGGATAAAATGGATGATTTTTATTACATTAAATTTAAAAGATTTTGTGCAAATAAAACAAATGTAGCCAATATTAGAAAGAAAGCAAAAAGTTGGGGGAATTTTTTTATAGATAGTTTCTCAGATAAAGGTCTCACATGTCAAATATATAAAGAACTTTTTCAAATCTATAAGAATAAGAATCAAATTGCTTAATTTATCAGAGTCCAAAGGATAAGGATAGGCAGTTTTCCAATGAAGAAATCAAAACAATTGTGAAATTGTAAAACAAATATGAAAACAGACTCTAACACGATTTGGGCATAAAAGATGATACTGTAAACAAATTAGGAGAACAAGGGATAATTTATCTATCAAGTCCTTAGAGAAGGGAGGAATTTATGACCAAAGAAGATCTAGAGAACATTATGAAAGGTAAAATGGACAACTTTGATTACATTAAATTAGAAAAATTTTTGCACAAATAAAACCAATAGAAACAAGATTAAAAGGAAAGTACAAAACTGGGGAAAGATCTTTACAGCCAGCATTTCTAATAAAGGTCTCATTTCTAAAATATATAAAGAACTGGATCGAATTCATAAGAATACAAGTCATTCCCCAATTGACAAATGGCCAAAGGATATGAACAGACAATTTTCAAATGACAAAATTAAAGTCATCTATAGTTATATGAAGAAATGCTCTAAACCACTATAGTTTAGAGAAGTGCAAATTAAAATAATTCTGAGGTACCACCTCACACCTCTGAGATTGGTTAAGATGACAGAAAAAGATAATGAAAAATGTTCTGTATAGCAATCTGGAACTATGCCCAAAGTGCTATAAAACTGTGCATATCCTTTGATTCATCAATACCAATACTGGTTCCTAAGGAAAAGTAAATAATGTATCCCAAGCAAATTATAAAGGAGGGGAAAGTACCCACATGTGCAAAGATGTTTGTAACAGCTCTTTTGTGGTAGCAAATAATTGAAAAATATGCCCATCAATTGGGGAATGGCTGAACAAGTTGTGGTATATGAAGGCAATGAAATATTATTGTTCTTTAAAAAGTGATGAACACTTTAGAAAGACCTGGAAAGATTTACATGAACTGATACTGAGTGAAACAAGCAGAACCAGGAATATTTTGTATACAATAACAGCAAGAATGTGTGATGATCAATTATGAAGGACTTGGTTCTTCTCAATGGTTCAGTGATCTAAAGCAATCCCAATAGACTTTGGACAGAAAATGCCATCTGCATCCAGAAAAAGAACTAATGAGAATTAAAGTTTTAATCAACACATGCTGTGTTCACTTCTTTTTCCTGTTTTTTTATCTCTCTCGTGGTTTTTCAATTTTGCTCTGATTTTTCTCTCCCAATATGATTCATAAAGCAATGTGTGTTTAAAATAAATAAATAAATGGGGAAAAAAGGAAGAGATATGAAAAAAAATTGGGACACATTCACTTTTTTTTCCAGAGGTAAAATTTTTTTTCTTTTTAAAAATTTATTTATTTAATATTCTCCCCAATTACATTTAAAACATTTTTTAAAAAAAATTGTTTTTAAACATTTTGAGTTCCAGATTCTCTCTTATCCTTATTCTCAGCCTCAGCTGAGTTTTGATAATTATAGCCTTATAATATTAAGATCTGGTACTACTAAACCTCCTTCCTTTGCTTATGGAAACCATTTCCATAAAAGTCATGTTATAAAAGAAAACAGCTCTCTCACTCTAATACCAAAAAACCTCAAGAAAAATAAGGTTAAGAGAGAGAGAGGGAGAAAGAAAGAGAAAGAGAGAGTTAGAGAGACAGACAAACACAGAGAAACAATGTTCTTCAAACCTGTATTAAGACACAATCAGTTTCTTCTCTGGGTATCAATAGGATTTTTCATCATAAGTTCTTTTGAGTAATTGTGGATAATTGTATTGACAAGGATAAGCAAAGGCATTTATAATTAGTCATTCCAGAACATTGCTATTACTTTGTATACAGTACATTTCATTTTGCTTGAGTTCATAGAGGACCTTCCAAGTTTTTCCCTAAGAGCATCCTGTTCATCATTTCCTATAAAACAGCGATATTCTATGACTATCATATACTACCGTTTATTTGCCATTCCCCTATTGATGGTCTCTCCTCTATTTCCAATTTTTTGCCCTGAGAAAAAAGCTGATACAAATATTTTTTTACATATAGGTCCCTTTTCTTGTTATTTATACTCTTTTTGTATTAATACCCAGAAGTAGTACTGTTTTGTCAATGGATATGAATGAATTTATAGCCCTTTGAGCACAGATCATATTTTTTGATCATTTATTAAATGGGGAATGGTTCTTATTTTTTATAAATTGACTCAGTTCCCTCTATGTTTGAGAAATGAGACTTTATCAGAGAAACTTGCTTCAAAATTCTTTTTACAATTACTATTGCTATCTAGCTTATCTATCCTCAAAAGTGTTTTGCTACTGACTACTCCCTTTCCTAATATGCCCTCTCTTTTATCATCCTATTTTCCTACAGGATAAAATAGATTTCTATACTATATTGAGTCTGAATGTTATTTCCTCTTTGATCTAATTCTAATGGAAGTAAGGTTTATTTTCTCCCTCTGTCCTTCCTCTCTCTCCCTCTACTGTAAAAGCCTTTCTCTTTCTCCCTGTACATTCCTCTCTCACCCCTTAATTTCATAATTTTAAGGTATTATCCTTTCATATTCAACTCATACCTGTTCCCTCTGTTTATATATAATCCGTCAAACTACCATAATAATGAGAAAGTTCTGATGAGTTACAGTATCATCTTCCCATGTAAGAATATAATCAGACAAGCCTTATTAAATCCCTTATGATATCATACTCCCAATTACCTCCTTCTGCTTTTCTTGAGGCTTATATTTGAAAATCAGATTTTCCATTCACCTTTGGCTTTTTTTATCATGAATACTTGAAAATCCTCTATTTCATTGAATATCCACCTTTTTCCCTGAAGGATTATATTCAGTTTTGTTGGGTAGGTGATTCTTCTATTGATCTCTGGAATATTATATTTCAAACCCTCTAGTCCTTTAATGTAGAAGCTAGTAAATCATGTGTTCTCTTGCCTCTTCTGTATTTGAATTGTTTCTTTCTGAATGCTTGTAATATTTTCTCCTTGACCTGGGAATTCCAGAATTTGTCTATAATATTCCTGAGAATTTTCATTTTGGGATTTCTTTTAGGAGATGATTGATTGATTCTTCCACTTCCTAGAATATCCAAGTTTTAAAATTTTCTTTGATAATTTCTTGAAAGATGATGTCTAGGCTCTTTTTTTTTTGATTATGACTTTCAGGTAAACCAATAATTTTTAAATTATCTCTCCTCAATCTATTTCCAGGTCAGTTATTTTTCCAATGAAATGTTTTCTATTTTTTTCATTTTGGGGGGATTTGCTTTATTGTGTCTTGATTTCTTATAAAGTCATTAGCTTCCATTTGCTCAATTCTAATTTTTAAGGAATTATTTTCCTCAGTGAGCTTTTGTACCTCCTTTCCTAATTGGCCAGTTTTGCTTTTTCAGGCATTCTTCTCCTCATTAGCTTTTTAAATTTCCTTTTGCCCCACAATTCTTTTCCTAATTTTTCTTCTGTCTCTCATATTTGATTTTCAAAATCCCTTTTGAGCTCTTCCATGGCTTAAGTCCAACTCTTATTTTTCTTGGAAGCTTTTGTATGTAGGAATTTTGACTTTGTTATCTTCTTCCAAGTGTGTGTTTTGATCTTCCTTGTCACCATAGCAACTTTCTATGATCAGAAACTTTTTTTTGTCTGCTCATTTTCCTAGCTTTAACTTTTTAACTTTTTGTTAAAGTAGGATTCTGTTTCCATGGTGAAGGGAATACTGTCCCAATATTTAGGGATTTTGCACAACTGTTTTCAGAGATCTTTCCAGGGATCTGAGCACAAGCACTCTTTTCTGCCCTGGAATTATTAGGAATTCCCTGCCCCACTGTAGATTTAGTGTGTTAAAGCAACAGAGTCCTGTGTTGCTGGCACTGAAGCTGGGGTTGTTTTGGCACAGCCTGCTCTGGAATTACATGCTGGATTCCTATCCTGTAGACCCAGACCTTTTATGCTGACCTTCTAAGTTGCCTTCAGTTGGAAAATGTTCTACATCTTCTTTTTGTGTGTTTTGATACTGTAAAATTGGCTTAGAGTTATTATTTAAGGAAATTTAGAGTAGTTTACTGGAAAGGTTGGGTGAGTCCCTGCCTTTACACTGTCATCTTGGCTCCACCTCTCACAAATTCACTCTCAGTGGAACTGTGAACTGATCCAACCATTTTGAACAGCAATCTGGAATCACGCCCCAAAAGTTATTAAACTGCCAGCAATACCATTATAGGTCTGTTTCCAAAGATGATTATGGAAAAAAGAACCTATATATTCTAAAATATTTATAGCAGCTTTCTTTGTGTTAGCAAAGAGGTAGAAATTGAAGGGATTCTTTTCAGTTGGGAATGACTGAATCAGTTTGTGGTATATGATTGTGATGAAATACTCCTGTGCTCTAAGAAATGATGAATTTGATATTAGAAAAACATATATAGACTTGCTCAGAATAATGGAGTGAAATAGGCAGCCCAAGAAAATGTTTATATATAATGACAGCTATATTATTTCAGTAACAAGTTTGAGCAACTAAATTATTTTGACAATTATAAATACCCAAGTTCACTACAAAGGACCTATGAAGGAAGACGTTATCTGCATCTAGAAAAAGAACTGATAAAAACAATTATATATAGAATGATTTTATATATGTATACATACATATAGATAGATAGATAGATATAGATATAGCTGTCATTAGCTATCTATCTATATAGATATCTATATGATAGCTATCTATCATATGATATCATATCATATATGATAGCTAATGATAGCTATCTATCTATCTATCTAGATATCTAGATAGATAGATAGATAGTTAGATAGATAGATAATGATAGCTATATCTAGGATATGGTAGGGAGAGAGAAGAAAAAAGGAGAAAAGGAGAAAGTTACATGACAACTATATTATATATCTGAAAGGAATAGCAAGTTGTACATAATAGATTTGCAGTTTCATGTGCAATCATGTTCCACCCCCCCTGCCATTTTACTATATTAATGAAATGCTTGTTTTATTTCTTAAGTTCAGAATAAAATAAAATTTAAAAATTATATTTTACCATATGGCTATAGGATATCAAGGCAGTTTTCCTTTATAATTTTTTGAAATGTGATGTCTAAGCTCTTTTTTTGATCATGACGTTCATGTAACTCAATAATTCTTAAATATCTCTACTTAATATGTTTCCAGGTCAGTTGTTTTTCCAAAGAAATATCTCACATTTTATTCTATTTTTTTCCATTCTTTTTATTTTGTTTTATCATTTCTTGATATCTTATGGAATCATTAACTTTTACTTGCTCACTTCCATTTTTAAGGAATTATTTATTTCAGTGAGGTTTTTTACCTTCTTTTCCATTTGTCTAATATTATTTTTTAAGGAGTGCTTTTCTTCAGTGAATTTTTGTACTTCTTTCCATTTGATCAGTTCTTTTTTTTTTAATTAAAGCTTTTTATTTTCAAAACATACACATGGATAATATTTAACATTAGTCCTTGCAAAACCTTGTGTTCCAAATCTCTCCCTTTTCCCTCACCCTCTCCCCTAGATGTCAAGTAATCCAATATATTAAACATGTTAAAATATATGTTAAACCCAATATATGTATACATATTTATACAATTATCTTGCTGCACAAGAAAAATCAGATTAAAAAGGAAAAAATGAGAAAGAAAACAAAATGTAAACAAACAATAACAAAAAGAGTAAAAGTGCTATGTTGTGATCCATATTCAGTTCCTACAGTCTTCTCTCTGGGTGTAGATGGCTCTCTTCATCACAAGATCATTGGAACTGACCTCAATCATCTCATTGTTGAAGAGAGCCACATCCATCAGAATTGATCATCATATAATCTTGTTGTTACCATGTATAATGATCTCCTGGTTCTGCTCACTTCACTAAGCATCAGTTCATATAACTCTCTCCAGGACTCTCTGAAGTCATCCTGCTGATCTTTTCTTATAGATATTCCATAACATTAATATACTATTATTTATTCAGCCATTCTCTAACTGATGGGCATCCACTCAGTTTCCAGTTTTTTCCTATTACAAAAAGGGCTGCCACAAACATTTTTGCACATATGGGTCCCTTTCCCTCCTTTAAGATCTCTTTGGAATATAAACCCAGTAGAAACACTGCTGGATCAAAGAGAATGCACAGTTTGATTACTATTTGAGCATAGCTCCAAATTACTCTTCAGAATGGCTGGATCCATTCACAGTTCCACCAACAATGTATCAGTGTCCCAATTTCCCACATTCCTTCCAACATTCGTCCTTATCTTTTCCTGTCATTTTAACCAAACTGAGAAGTATGTAGTGGTACCTCAGAGTTGTCTTAATTTGCATTTTTCTGATCAATAGTGATTTGGAGCATCTTTTCATGTGGCTACAAATAGTTTCAATTTCTTCATGTGAAAATTGTCTGTTCATATCCTTTGACCACTTATCAATTGGAGAATGGCTTGAATTCTTATAAATTTGAGTCAATTCTCTATATATTTTAGAAATGAGACCTTTATCGGAACCCTTAAATGTGAAATCTTCCCCCAGTTTATTTAAATATACTATTCTTGAAGGGGACAAAAGACATAAAAATATGTATTTATAAATTTATAAATAAGACATCAAAATCACAGCTATGAGTTGCCTTGGGGACAAGTGCTTCTTTCCCATATACCTCATTTTTATAGTTTTATAAACTTTCTGGAATTATTGTGTGTTGGTTATTGCAGGATCTCAGGAATAGCCTAGAGAACTATAAGCTTTCAGTGCTCCTGAAATGATCTAATCCAGGGTTAAGTTTGAATGCTACCTTTCCTCCCACTCCTTCCCTCTTCCTTCCCCGACTCCCAGCTTCTATCTAAGTCTAAGCTCTCTAAGTTCTGGACCTAGGTTTGGGATTATGTAAGAGTAGACTACTGCTTGACTTATCCCCTATTAGCCAGCTAGAAAATTGTGGTTCATAGTGGCAAAATTGTGGACTCCCTTTTGTTCTGAAATTCTATCTTGGTTAATCATTTTCAGGCTGGGCTAGATGCTGAAAATGAGAGAGACTGATTCTTCAGCCACATTGCTGATATTTCTGATGTTCCTGCTGACTTCTGAACTTTTTTCCCTCTATATGCAATCCAGGATCTCTCTGCCTGGGCACACTATTTCCCTGCAAAGGGCTAGTTTTTAGTCTGATCTGCATCTGTGGCCTAGAACTGAATAGTGAATAACAAAGTTGTCAATTTACAAATATCTTCTTTATAGGGCTTCATGGGTCTAGGGCACACTAGTTTGTGTTTAAGATCTCTAGCTCTGTTTCATAGCCTCTCTCTGAGTTTTACAGAGCGCTGTGTATCCTACTCTTAGATCAAATTGTTCCCAGTGTGTATGAGCCTTTCTCTTTCCCTTTGTGCTATCTGAACTGGACAAAAGACTCAGTGACATTTTTCTGGATTTCCCTCTCAGGTCTCAATCTGATACATTTTCCAGATCTGTGTGGAGGAGTTTATAGATAGGAGCTCACCACACTGCTTCCTATCACTTTGCTATCTTCAGAGTTACAAACAGAAAAGCAGAGACGGTACTTGCTTTCAGGGAGTTCACATTCTAATAGGGGAGATAAGATGTTTAAGAGATTTCAGCCATGAGATGGCAAAGTCCTGTGATCTAGCAGTAAAACAGATGGTGATGTCTCTTTCGCAATGTCATTTCCACTGATAACATCATATCAATCTGATTTGAATCATTTGACAGTGTCAAGGACTTAGATGGCAAGAACTTTATTTTCTGGATCTTCAACAGTTATAATTGCTGAGCAAGTCAGGACTTCTGCCCTTGTCAAAGCAGTTGCCAAGTCACATTTCCAAAAAATGTTGCTTCTTGGGATGATAACTGTGGGAACTGGGTCAGGAGCAGGATTAGTGTCAAGTAGTAAAGCTGAGATTCTTTTTATTACCTCAAACTGCCTGGACATTACTCACAAGTGTCCTTTCACTAATATGTTAGGTCCTTAATATAGAAACTCCATTCTATCATGCATTTTTCTCATAAAATATAAATATGTGTATATATACACAAATATATGTATACAGATAGGTATACATATATGTGTGTCTGTATACATACATTGAGTTATATTAAAAAAACAATAAAGCATCTATATATAGTATAAATAGGTATATATGTAGATACATACATATATATGTATATATACATATTCTTGCATGTATACCTACACACATCCATATGTTTGTGTGTATGTATATGTGCTTTATTGGTGTTCTTTTAAAAATCACTCTCCTCTTAATGAATCTTTCAGTGACACTCACCTCACTCCCCATCCTCCAGACTTACTTTTATAACAAATAGAGTTAAACAAAATAAATTAACTCCCTGGTCCTATCTGAAAATACATACCTGACATTCCATGCCTATTGTCCACCATCTCTGCTAGGAAGAAGATTGAGGCTTGCTTCATTATCAGTTCTTTGAAGTCTTTCTCTTTTGAAAAATAACAAATACATTTTCTTTTTTATTATAAATGATAGTCATCAACAAAAAAAACCACATTTCAATAGACAAAACAAAAAAAGGTTGTATGTGAACTTCTGTTAAATACAGGTGGGTGTATATTAAATTTAACAAAGTAATCATAAAATTGCCCTGTTCATGTTCCCTTCACAGACAGCAAATGCTCCATAAACACTTTCCCATTCTGTTCCATTTCCCTTTCTGAACTTTTTATTTTCTTCTGTGAATTAAAAGAAATTATGGATAATCTTTCCTTTTTTTCCCGATTTTCCACTGTCACTCTAATTATCCCATCAAAGGACAGTTTCCCTCCTTTACTGTACCTCCAAACACTTGTCAAGCAAAACAGAACATATTGGTGGTGTCTGAAGCTGTTTGCCTCATGTTGCACATCTAATCCATTACCTCTCTGCCAAGAGACAGGAAGCATTTCTCACCACTGTGTTCTAAAGCTACAGTTAGTCACTGCATTGATCACAGTCTTGATCACATTGATGGCAGATCTCTTTCTGTAGGACTTCAAGGAAAGAATGGATGACCACAAGTTGGGCCTATTGTCAAGGCTGTTCTTAGTCAAATATAAATGGTACCAGATGGAAGTAAAGGTTCTTGCATAGTTCTGAATCTATGAGCTGCTAGTCCCTGCCTTTCCAGAGGCTTTCCAGCTCAGGGAAGAAGGGAGTTCTTTCCTCTCCCTGCAGTAGGTCAGCCTGGCTTTTGATTCTTTCAGACTGAGGCCCTGCAAATCTGTAACTCATTAAAAGTCCAGGTAGAAGGGAAGAAAGATGTTTCTTTTCTCTGACTAGGGATCTGCAAGGAGAGAAGGAAGGAGATTCTGCCAGACTTAGACTCGCTTGGGGCTTAGGGTCCTCTCCCTATCATGGCTCTACTCTACTCTACTCAGACTAAGTTCCAAGGAGAGAAGAGAGGCGTTTCCCCCTTCTTCCAGTCACCCAACCTTGTTTGGGCCTGTAGAGAAGGATGATCCCCATGGCCTCTCCTTTTCTGCTTTTGGCCCTGTTGGTCTTGGTCTTCCCTTAGGCTCTAGGAGAAGGAAGAGGGATTTCTCCTTTCTCTCTGTCTCTAGGCTCTGAAGGTCTAGTTTATTACCTCTCCTAGATTATTGTAATAGTCTCCTAACTGTTCTCCATTGCACCAACCTTTCCCCAGTTCCATTTCTCCTTCACTTAGCTGTCAAAATAATCTTCCCAAGACCCAGGTCTGATTAGTCACTCACTCTCACTCTAAACCCTGGAAGTGATTTCATGTTCCACTTAGAATAAAACAGGGCTCTTTATCCAAGCATTTAAGACCATCTACATTTCTTTCCTACATTGTCAGTCTTATCCTACATTGCTCTCCTTTATAAACCCTACATTCCAAATGATCAGGATTGATAGCTGTTGCCTCATTTTGATTGCCTTTGGACTTTTTGTGAAGGCTGTCTTCCATGCTTAGAATGGATTTATGACTCTTCTTGTTAGCCCCTTCTTCCTTCCTTCAAAGTCTAACTCAGGTGACCCATCCTCTGTATTACCTTCCCTGGTTCTCTTCCTGCCTCCCCAACTAAAAGTGTTCTTTTTCTCCTCAAATATTTCTAGAGCAATTCATCCAAAACTTACTTAGACCTCTTTTTTTTTTTTTAAATCATACTCATCTGTACACATCTCATATATCTTTCCTTTCCCCTTTCCTTAATAGAATGGAAGTTCCTCAGGTTTGGACACTCTCATTTTAAAGTCTTTGTATACCCAAATAACACATAGGGCCTTGCAAATAGTAGGTACTTAGTGACTGAATGAATAAATGAAAATGGTTTTGTTAAGACTGAACTTAAGTTTCCCTAATTTTGTTGGTTAAAAATCCATCTATGATATTTTCAATTCACTCATGAAGATATGTATCCATTAGAGACTAATGCAAGATATATACTTATAGACCAAAGAAGAACTAGAGATCACTATTGACTACAAAATAGAAAATTTTGATTATATCAAATTGAAAAGTTTTTGTACAAACAAAACTAATGCAGGCAAGATTAGAAGGGAAACAATAACGGGAAAACATTTTCAGCGGGGTTCATAAAGGATCATTTAAAAATATAAAATTGACTCTAATTTATAAAAATAAGCCATTCTCCCATTGATAATGGTCAAAGGATATGAACAGACAATTTTCAGATGATGAAATTAAAATAACCACCATTTGAAAGAATGTTCCAAATCACATTGATCAGAAAATCAAATTAAGACAATCCTGAGATACCACTACACACCTGCGATTGGCTAGAATAACAGGGGAAGATAACGGGAATTTGGGGATTAAAACAGGGACACATACATTGTTGGTGGAATTGTAATAATCCAGCCATTCGGAGAGCAATTTAAAATTGGTTAAAAAGTTATCAAACTGGCAATCCTTTGATCCAGCATTTTCTCCGGGTTTATACCCAAGGAGATACTAAAGAAGGAAAGGGACCGTATTGGCCAAAATGTTTGTGGCAGCCCTGTTTGTAGTGGCCAGAAACTGGAAAATGAATGGATGCTCATCAATTGGAGAATGGTTGGGAAATTGTGGTATATGAATTTATGGAATATTATTTTTGGAAAGACCAGCAGGATAATTAAAGAGAGGATTGGTGAGACTTCATGAAATGATGCTAGTGAAAAGCGAACCAGGAGATCATTTTACCTCAACAGCGATACTGTTGAGGATATATTCTGATGGAAGTGGATTCCTTCTCAAAGGGAAGATCTAGCTCAGTTTCAATTGATCAAGGATGGACAGAAGCATCACCCAAAAGAAAGAACACAAAATGAATGTTGTTGCATTTTTGTTTCTTCTTCCGGTTAATACCTTCAAACCAATTCTCCCTGAGCAACAAGAGAACTGTTCGGCTGCACAATATTGTATCTAAGATCTACTTAACCCATTTAACATGTATAGGATTTGCCATCTGGGGAGGGTGGGGGAGGGAGGGGAAAAATCGGAACAGAAGTGAGTGCAGGGGATAATGTTGTAAAAAATTACCCTGGCATGGGTTCTGTCAAAAAAGTTATTAAAATAAATAAATAAATTTAAAAAAAGATATATACTTAAATATGTTAAGTTGTATGGGGCAGAAAGTAAATACTTCTATGGAAGCTCACAAAAGTGAGAGACTTTTGTAGACCAGAACAGAAAGGAAATACTTCATGGAACAAATAAGCTGAGCTGGGCTTTAAAACATTGGTAAAATTTGGAAAGGGAACATTAAGGATAGAGGTAAAAATATCTGGGGAGGACTCAAAGAAGGCCATGAGTCTAACATGTTTAAAGGAACCAGATTGATTTTGGTAGAACATTCATCTTGAGGCTCTGGAGGTCATAAGACACACATTTAGGTAGAGGAAGACCTTCTAGATCATGGAAAGTCTTGATTCCCAGGCCAAAGAATTCACCTTTATCTTCTGGCATAAGGGAATCACTTAAAGTGTTTGAGCAAGGGAAAGAAGTGGTCAGATATGTGCATTAGGAAGATGACTATCAGTTGGTTCACAATTGATGGAATAAAAGAGATTGAAAAAAGAAAGTTGATGCAACAGTCCAGCTGAGAAGTATTAATTTTTAAGTGACCTGATCATTGACTTTAGAAATGGAAAGGACCTTAGAAATGATCTCCTCATTTTATAGAGGAAGAAACCGAGGTTCATAGAAATCAAAGGTCTTTTCCAAAGTCACATGGGTAGTAAATAATTGAACTTCAATTTGAATGCAATGATTCTAAGTCCAAATGCCAGCCTGTTGAAGGTTACTGGCATAGCAGTGGGAGCTAAAGAAGGAGGAAGAGGTTTAATAGGTGACTCAAAAGTTAGAGCATGGATACCTGAGAAACTGTAGGTGTCATTTATTGAAAAGACCAGAAAAGGGAAATGATGAGTGAGCTCGGACAATAATGAGATTCCAGATAGAGGAGGTCAGAGAAAAGTTTGAATCAAGGATATGACTTTTAGAGAATTTTTTAATATTTCCTTTCCTGAAAGAGATGGTGACAAGTTACTTTCCTTTTTTGGGCTTCTTCAGTAAAATGTTATTTTAGAACAGTCCCTAAGGTCCTCCTGACTATTCTAAAACCCTTTGATCCAAGTGCCTATTAGGACCTAGAATCACCACAAGAGGGCACCTCAAGAACACTCAAAATGCCCAAAGTGAGTGGCTTTGGAAGGATTATCATCCCCTTTTGGTTCAAGGGATCCTTTCCTCCCCACACCCTAGTACTGGGGTGGCCAAAACTTGTCACAAGGCTCTGTCTGTCTTATTGTAGGCTAGAAGTCAAACTTTTTTAATTAGAACTTAGCACACATAGCTGGACAGTCCCTACCCCTTGCTCTCCTGCACCCCAACATATTTTGTCTCTATAGACTCCTTTGGGACTCTGCACTTTCCCTTTCCAGTCAGGATTATCTCTTTTGTATTCCTGCACACATGCACTTATCTTTATATCTGTATTCACATTGTTTCCTCCTTCCCCACTCTAACTACCCACTTGATAATCAACTTGCTTGCCTTCTTTACTAATCTTATCAATCTTCCCAAGCCTAAATGCTCCATTCTTCAGAAGATCTTGATGATCACCCTCAAAGACTTCCTTTACTGAACTCCCAAATGCTTGTATCACTCAATGTAGCACCCTCTCTGGGTTGCTTCTTCTAATTTCAAACACTGGACCAGCCCTGGCAGATTGGGACCCATAGAGTGCAGCTCTATTTCTTCCTTCAGGATTTTAGAGGTAACTCTGAAGGGTTAGGACTTCTTAGCCCTCATGGATTCCCTTATGCAGTCTACACTGATTATCAGCCAGATTTATCTAACTGTAGTGAGGAATATTTGCTAATGTGAAAATGTCCTCTCAGAAGTTTTATATAACCAGGGTAAGAAAGAAAAGAAGGGAGAAATTTTTTTAAAAAGACAAAGGGAAAAAGGAAAGAAGGAAAGAGAGAAGAGGAATGAAGGAAAGAAAAGGGAAGGAAAAAAGAAAAGAAATAAAGGAAGGAAGGAAAGAAAGAGATGAAGGAATAAAGAAAGGAAAGAAAGAAAATGTCCTTACTCTTGAGGAGCTTACCATCTATCAGGGTAGAAAGCATGCACATGTTATAGATACTAAAACAAACAAAAATGAATAAATAATACAACGTAATTAAATAAAGGGTATTCCAAAATCTGGTGTAATTTGAAGCACTTAGAACTTGAGGGCTTTGGGAGGGCAATTAGGAAAAGCTTCTCATAGAAAATGGTATTTGAGGGCTGTGAAGGAGTCTGTGTAACAGAGGTGTGGAGGAATATTCTAGCCATGGGGGATAGCCAGGACAAAGTCAGGGATATAGAAATAAGACATGTGTGAGCAATGGAGAGAAGGTCCTTTTGGGTTTGACTGGACACTAGAGTACAAGAAGTGGATGTGTGTGCATTTAGACTAAAAAGATAGGTTGGAGCCAGATTGGTTGGAGCTGGATTAGTTGGAGTTTTGTAACTAATCGGCAGGTGATATTTTTTTCTGAGAGGCAATAGGAAGCTACTGGAGTTGATTGAATATAGGAGTGACATAGATCTGAACTTAAAGAAAATCCCTTTGGCAGCTATGTATCAGCTGGGCATGGCACCCATGTCTATCACTGAGCAATTACTTCTGTGATGATGAACAGAGTAACTCTTTAGGAAAGAATTAGATTGGTGAAATCACTGGTGTTAGCCTGTGTTGGAATCTTTACAAAGTGTTAAGCCATTGGAGTTGATTTGATCTTAGAAAGAGAAATGTTGGGCCAGAACTTGAAACAAGGTACTAAGTGGAACTGATGGAAACAATGCTTGTGTTCACACCTTTAGAGAGCTCATAAGTATCTAAGTACTCAATGGAGTTCACACGTTTGGGAGAATTCAGGGCTGGCTTACTCTGAATTCAACCTCCCTTGAAGTTCTTAGGACCAAAGAGCACTCTGGGAGATAACCCATAATCCCTGCCTCTAGAAGGAGGAGTTAACCTTTGGGAGATGATATATATGGAGGAAGCTCTTAGAACTAAGGGGAGAATTTCTCCAGAACATCGACGGGGGTCGGAGACAGGAGACTCTGGAAGAAAGCCTACAAGCCCTATCTTCGAGGCAAGAGAGATTCATCGCATCTTCTACCTTGGTGCTGGCTGGAGGCTGAAGAAAGCAGAGGCAGAAGCCAAGGACAAAGCTGCAAGAGCTCAAGCAGAGAGTTAGACCTCAACTAACCGGGCTATTTTGGAAGGAGAAATAAACGTTTCATTTTTACCAGCTGGCTGCGATTTTGGAGTATTTATTTTAACTGAAACTAAGGCTGTCTCCAGAAAACCTTCACAAGCCTGACCAGCTTATTTAATTTTTTAAAATATCCTTTTCTCTCTTCTACACATTAGACACTCCATTTCCCATCTATGTCTTCATTTTGGCTCTCACACACACCTGGAATGCATTTTATCCTCACCATTAGGCAGGGTTATGGATAGAAAGTTGGGTCGGGAGTCAAGAAAACTGATACTTCAAATAATACATTCACACCCATATTTTTATATATCAATCTTTGTATTCCTAGCACTTAGCCAATGCCTGATGACATACACTTATATCATTCCCCATCTATGTATGTACACAGTGCAATATACACATATATACATACATATACATGTACACATGTATTACATATATATAAGTATCTGCGTGTATATATATAAATATATAGATATTGATATATTGTCATTGATAGGTTAGCAAATTCATCTAGGTTTATGCCCATTGTCTCATTTGACTTTCTCTCTCACTTACACACACATATATATGTAGATAGATAGATAGATACATTGATATTGAAAGGTTTGAAGATCAAGCCAGTTTTCATATCCAATGTCTCATCTGAGCTTCATATGTGTGCATGTATTATATATGTATCCATTTATGTATGTATATGTGTGTATATATATTACATATGTATATATATACAGAGAGAAAGAGAGAGACAGAGAAAGCAACTGAGACACAGAAAGAAACAGAGAAACACAGAGAGACAGAGAGGAGAGAGAGAGAGAGAGACAGAGACAGAGACAGAGACACAGAGAGAGAGAGAGAGAGAGAGAGAGAGAGAGAAAGACTGGAGTTGATAGGTTTGCGAATCCATCCAGGTTTTATATCCATTGCCCTATTATGGGATATTTTGTGTGGATATAGTTTATATGGATATAGATATAGATATAGGTATAAGTATAGGTATAGATATAGATATAAATATATATCCCACTTATAGGGATATGAAACCTGGATAGATTTGCAAACCTATCAATACCTGTTACTATTACTATTGGTTTTCAATCTAGTGATGACTTCTTTCTCTGAGCCTTCTCCTGTACTCCTCTTTAGCTCAAGGAATGTTTATATAGAAATACAGGGATATGCTGGTAAATGTTTAACAATTGAGCTCTCCAGAAAAAAAAAAGTATGCAATACAGACTTTTAAATTTAATCTGAATTATTAACATGTCTAGACAAGGGCAGCTAGGTGGCACAACCAGGCCTTGAGTCAGAAAGATTCCAGTCTTCCTGAGTTCAACCCTGTCTCAAGTTGTATGACCCTAGGTAAATCACTTACTTCTGTTGCCTCAGTTTTCTCATCTGTAAAATGAGGTGGAGAAGGAAATCGCAAACCACTTCAGTATTCTTGCCAAGAAAATCCCAAATGGGATCTTGAAGGATCCCATATGACTGAATGATTGAATAACAAAATTGCTTCTTTAAATCTTTTTTTAAAAGAACTTTCATTCTCTTGAGGTTCAGAGAGGTGAAGAGAACTACTGAATCAGCTAATCAGAAACTGCCTTTTGGGGGGGTTCCCAGGGGTTAATTGGAGCAGGAGAGGGAATCAGACTTTCTTATCCACTGTCTCCACCATTTAGGAGCTACTTCTCTCTAAATGAGTGCTTTTGTGCTCAGCCAGCAGCTGTACAAGAGAAATAATAATCAGACCACACACAAAACATACTTAGCTGGGGCCAAATATATGGAAGGTTATTCAAAATCACAAACAAGTGAACCATGGATGGTGAAGCTAAGTGTATGGCTGCTGGTTCTCTCCTCTGTAGGAGAGGTGGTCTCTGGGTTTGGAGAGGCCCAAGTCCTATACCAGCTTGTAATTCAGCAACCATGAAGTATAACATGAAACTAAGTTTTCAGGGTAACAGCAAAAAGGTGGCCCTTACTTTCCCCCCTAGAGAGATGGGTGTAGATATAGATATAAAAAACATATAAACACAGATATGGCCATACACATGGAGATGTACACGAGTATGCCATGTGTACATGTGTGTATACACATTTATGCATGTATACATATACAAATAATTACCTTCCCTTCTCTGTCTCTCTGTCTCTCTCTGTCCCTCTCTGTCTGTCTTTGTCTCTTTCTTTCTCTCTCTCTCCCCAAGTTTCTTGTTAGGCCTGGAACATTTTCTATAAGACTCTCCTAGTTGGTAGAGAGAATGAATGATAAGTCACAAGGGGCTCCATGACTCCATGAGGGTAGGAATTGGTGTAAGAGCTTTGGAAAGGAGAGACATTCATTCCTACTTCAAGAGGATATATACGGCTCCAGACTCTTTTAGGTCTTTCAGGGAAGAGAGACAAGTAGATTTCATTTTATTTTTTAAAATTAGATTTATTTTTTCAATTAATAAAAAATCTATTTTCCCTTCTTCCTTCCACTCCCATTGGAAAAAAATAAAACAAAGCACTAATGATAAATATACACTGACAAGAAAAACAAATTCCTGCACTACTAAGTCTAAAACATATTTTTCTTATTCTGTATACAAACTGAGTCTATCACTTGTCTCTCAAGAATTAGAAAATATAAACATTATGAGTCCTTTGGATTCATTTTCATGGAGCAGAGTTCTTAAGTCTTTTAAGATTTTTTTTCAACATTGTTTTTATTGTATAAATTGTTTTCTTTGTTCTGCTGATTTCCTTGTGCATCCATTTCATCATTTCTTATAACACAAAATAGTATTCTGTCATATATGCATATCATAACTTGTTCAGCCGTCCCCCAATTTATGGGCTTCACCTTAATTTCCAGTTTTTTGCCAATACACAGAAAAAAAATATGCTACATAAGTTTTTCTATATATAGGTCATTTTCTTCTTACTTTGATCTTTTGGGGATGTAGACCTAGTAGTGGTATTTCTGGGACAAAGAATATGTACAACTTAGTGACCTTCTTAGCTACAATGCCTTCCTTCTGTTAATTTTTTCTAATTTATTCTATATATAGTTTGCTTTGTATATATTTGTTTTCATGTTTTCTCTCCCATTAGATTATAAACTCCTTGAAGATAGGAACTAGTTTTTTGCTTCTTGTTTTAAGAGACAAAGGAAAGAAAGGGGGAAGAGGAGAAAGTCTGACTCATTTCACACTTAACCCTGTAGACTCATTCACTCCAAAGAAATGAGAACTTACTTTCATAGTCTTGGACTAAAGCCTGTGAAACACTTCATTTGTACATTCTCAGAGGTAGGGGAAAAAACCAACAAAAAGCAAAGATACTATTAAGTTGGTTCATACTCTGATTTTCTTAATTCTTAATTCAACTTTCCTAAGCCAGACCCCAAACTTTAAAAAATGCTACATATTTAAAGAGACTAAAAATCGTATAGATTTGTTCAGCATTTAACGAGATGATTCAGCAGGCAAATGCAATAGTAGAACCAGAATTTGAATTCAGGCTTTCTGGTTCTAAGACCAGTATTCCTTCTGTTATATTTCTCCTCTTTCTCTTTGGCTTTACATCTTCTCTGCTGATATGGTATGCATATGTGTGTGAATGTTCACGTGGTTGTGAGTAGGTGGAGGTGTGCAAAGACAGAGCTGAACTAATGTGGGTTAGACAGGAATTTGATCCAAGCTAGGGAAAGATAGCATTGTCCGGAAGTCCCTCTCTTTCTTTCTTTCTTTCTTTCTTTCTTTCTTTCTTTCTTTCTTTCTTTCTTTTTTTCTTTCTTTCTTTCTTTCTTTCTTTCTTTTTCTTTCTTTCTTTCTTTCTTTCTTTCTTTCTTTCTTTCTTTCTTTCTTTCTTTCTTTCTTTCTTTCTCTTTCTCTCTTTCTTTCAAGCTTTCATTAAAGCCTTTTTTTTTTACATTTTATTTATTTATTTTTTTTTTTGATGAGGCAATTGGGGTTAAGTGACTTGCCAAAGGTCACATAGCTAGGAATTGTTAAGTGTCTGAGGTCAGATTTGAACTCAGGTTTTCCTGACTTCAGGGCTGGTGCTCTATTTATTGCACCAACTAGCTGCCCTAATTAAAGCTTTTTAATTTTCAAAAGATATACATGGATAATTTTTCAACATTAATCCTTGCAAAACCTTGTGTTCTAATTTCCTCCCCTTCTCCCTAACCCTTCCTCTAGATAGCAAGTAATCTAATATATATGTTAAACATGGTAAAAATATATGTTAAATCCAATATATTCATATATATTTATACAATTATCTTGCTGCACAAGAAAAATCAAATCAAAAAGGAAAAAATGAGAAAGAAAATAAAATTCAAGCAAACAACAACAAAAAGAGTGAAAAATGCTATGTTGTGATCCACAATCA
Organism: Sarcophilus harrisii; assembly: GCF_902635505.1. Taxonomy (NCBI): domain Eukaryota; kingdom Metazoa; phylum Chordata; class Mammalia; order Dasyuromorphia; family Dasyuridae; genus Sarcophilus; species Sarcophilus harrisii. The sequence continues at coordinate 435,433,724 of NC_045427.1, read as the reverse complement.
GTTCCCACAGTCCTCTCTGTGGGAAAGCACCTAGTTACTGCTTTATTTTGCTGTGCCTGGCATAAAATCACAGAACCAGAGGCTGAGTTGGAGGATATTCCAAAAACCATCTAGACCAATTCATCTTCAAACTTCTTCATAACATCCCCAAGTGACTATCAAACCTTCCTGAAGATGTTCAGGGTTGGAGAGCTTATATTACAATGACTCTTTGAGTCAACCAATTCCCCTTTTGGACAGCTTCCAATGTTAAAATGTTCTCATTAAGTCCTATCTTGAGTCCTTGTCTGGTACTGTATGGAAATTCTAAGATTAAAGCATTGCCCAAAGCCAAAACTCTGTGGGTTGTTATTGGTACCTTCTGTCAGAGATCATTGATTGATGTTCACTGCCTGAATCTTCTTTGAACCTTAGCTTCTTCCTCTACAGAAGGTGTGGGGATGGGGAGGAGAAATTGGGAAACTGTTAGAGGACTCCCTTCCATTACTGACCTTTTATACTTTGTATTTTAAGTCTTCCTTTCTATTTCCACACACTATATATTCCTTCTGGTTCTAATAGGCTATTTTCTGAGACCTGTTCCAACTATTTAATTCCATATTCTGTGTTCTAAGATCTATTTCAGCCAGTCTGACATCCTATGGTTCATTACTCACTGCTCCATCCTGTAATACACTCCAAGCTGTTTGGGAAAATCAATCAGGCATTTCTTTATTCTGGGGTTTGATTCTAGGAGCACCTGTTAGAAGGTGTTTAGTGGAACTGGGCTTTAGACACATATTCCAGAGGGGAAAAGAAAGGCCCTACAGGTAAGGGACTAGGAAGGTACTGAGAGTGAGGAACTGGTGGTGGAGCTTCCAGGTCCCAGTCCTCAGTGGCCTCTTCTCCCCCACTTCATCTCCACAAGTCGTCATAGTTTCCCCCTGGTTGGCAGTCCAGAGTGGAGAGGGCCTGGCCCAGCCCTTAATTTTAACAAGGGAAAAAGAACACACATTTCTCAATTTGTGGGTCAGATCCAGAGTGGGAAGGGTGGGAAGGGAGGAGCTAATGCCAGCTCATCTGAGTCAACTAATACCACTCTGCCCCTTCCCCCAGCCCCTCCACCCTTCCTGAGCTTGCTGCCTTCCTTGGAGCATCCATGTGCCAACAGCTCCTTTGAGGAGGGCAACAACTTCCACTGACTGCCTAAGAATAACAACAATTTTGGTTTCTCTGCTGGCAGTTTCCAAAGCCCTTTCATGACAACAACCTTGTGACAGAAGTTGTGCAATTATCACTCCCATTTTATAGATGAGGGAACTGAGAGACTCAGAGAGGATCAGAGAATTGGGAACTGCAAGAAACTGCAAGGAGGGAATCTACTCCAGCCTTCTTGTTTTATGGATGAGGATATTAAAACCTGGAAACAGGGAAGTAGTTTTCTCAAAGTCATCCAGTTAATAGCAAAATTGAGATTCAAACTCAGTTCTTCTCCCCATCCCCAGCCCCTAAGCCAGAACTCTTTTCACTGCTAATTGCTTTTTGAATTATACTTCTATTGGCCCCAATGGGACTTTTTTAATTTACGCCTTTTGTTTTGCTTATCCGAGTCCTTCTCCTACCACCACACTGTGACTCAGGGGGGAAGAAGTTGGTCCGGGCACCAAAACAATATTTTGACAGTGGTTTGGACTGTCGGAAATTCCTTATTATCAATTGGTTATTAAGTCCTATCCTCTCCCATTCCTCCCTCCCATTTGTTTGAAAACAATGGGCCCATAGTTGGGAAGTGGGAGCCAAAGGGACTGGAATTTCAATCCCCTCTGGCTTTGGGGTTGGTCACTCCGGTTCCTCCAAAATCTTGGTTGGGCTGGCTGGATCTGCATCTGGGAAAGTCTCCATCCTGGATGTGATCTGAGGTAACCCTTTTGATTGTATATCCCATTGTTTTAAATTGATACTGGTATAGACTTGTGACATCCTCGTTGTGTGTGTGTTGTGTGTGTGTGTGTGTGTGTGTGGGGAAGAGAGAGAGAGAGAGAGAGAGGTGAGAGAGAAAGAAGAGAGAGAGAGAGACAGACACGAACAGAGAAGAAGGAGAATGAGAGAGAGAAGAAAGGAGAGAAGAGGCAGAACAGAAATAAAAAGAAGGGAGAAACAGATGAAAGAGACAGACAAAGGCGAGATAGAGAAGAGAGGGTAGAGGCAGAAAAGGACAGAGACAAGGTGAAAAGGGAATGAGAGGAGAGAGGGAGAGAAAAGAGACAGAGACAGACAGACACAGAGAGAAGAGAGACAGAGAGAAGAGACAGAAACAGAGGAGAGAGAAAGAAAGAGAAAGAGAGGGAGAGAAAGAGAAAGAGAGAGACAGAGACAGAGACAGAAAGAGACAGAGACAGGATACGTATGGGTCTCCCAAAGGTGAAGGGAAGCCTGAGGGCTGGAGGCATCTCATGATGCTTTTCCTGGAAAAAGTTTCAAAGTCCCTCAGTAATGGCACTCACTCCAGTCTGAGGCCCTTTCAAATGCTGAACTGAAGCGTGGGGTGTCGAGAGATTTCTGACAATGAGTGGATTTGCTTTGTCTTAGCCTGAAGATAGATATATTGCTTCATGCCAATGTGGTATCATCCCAGCTCAGGCCCTCCCTCTGAAACTGAGAGGGGGCATTAAATGTGGTTTGAATTCCTTTTCATTAAGACCCAAACAATCCTTTAGCTCCCTCCTTTCCTCTCCTCTTCCTTTCTCTTTCTCCCTCTTTTCCTCTTGTTTCTCCCTGTTCTTCCCTTCTCTCTATTCCTTCTCTCCTATATTTCTCTTTCATTCTTCTCTTCCTCCTCCACTTTGCCTCCATCTCTTCTTTTCTCTTTATTCATCTCCCTTCTCTATCCTCCATTCTTTCTCTTTTCTTGCATTATTTTTCCTCCTCTAGTTCTCCTCCTTCCATTTCTTTTCCTTCTATTCCTCCTCTATTTCTTCCATTTCTGTTCTTTTCCTATCCTCTCCCCACCCCCAATGTTTCTTCCTCCAAATTTGAGAAAATATGGAAAATCTTCTCTTTGGTTAGACTTATTTTGTTCTTCTCTATCCTGATTTTTGAATTATATAGCTTGAACTTAGGCCAAGGGGAGAGCAAATTTGCCAGGGCCTGGTGCATCCCTACAGGGTTTTTTTAATAGCTTTTTATTTGCAAATATATGCATAGGCAAATTTTCAGGATTGACAGTTGCAAATCCTTTTGTTTCAACTTTTTCCCTTTCCCCCCATCCCTTCCTACAGATGGGTTGAAAACATTCAAATTTTAAAGTATAAATTAAATACAATTTTTCATGTCAAACAGTTTTTTCTTATAAAGAGTGGACTTTAAATAATCAAGGTTTTTAGGTCTCAGGAAATTCCTGGGATGTATGAGAATACTAGGGCCTTCTATGTAGAGTTGTGGCAAGAACTCTGGATTTGGAGTCCAAGAAAATGGATTGAATCCTGGCTTTATTTCTTGGCGGTCTTACTTTTCATCTCTGTAAAATGTTTTCTCCTCAATAAAAATGGAAGAGTTGGAATAGATGGTGTCTTTCTCTCACATGCTCCGTTTCTGTTTCTTTCCTTCCTCCCTTCCTCTTCCAGTTCAATCTTTTGTTTCTATGAGTGTGACTGGTTTTGATAGGCCCTTAATAAGAAAAACTGCTGTTCTATGATTCTTCTTTATTCTCTTGAAAGGCCTGAAAAGACTCCATTTCCCGGGCTAAATTTTGCTTTCTGAATTCCTGCGGTTGGGGACTGGGAAAAGCTAAGCTGAATTAAACTTTTTCCAAAGACAGCCCTGACCTAGTGACCTAGACTCAGCTCTGATGGCTCCAGCAGAGGCTTCCTAACAACTTTAGGGGGCATTCTCCGTGACATGGAGCAGGGTTGTTCTGATGGAATTTCCCTTCTCCATGATATCTGCTCTTAGCAAACTGCATCAAGAAGTGAGTATGGTTAAATACCTTTTAGAAGGCAAAGGTTTTTGGGGACCACTGTCTCCATCCAAACAGGAAAGGGGGCTTATCTTTGGGAAAAGGAGTATTTCTTGGAGATTAGGAAGAACAATGGTGAACCTAAACTCTCAGGAAAGTGGGAGCCAGGAGGATCTGCCTGTGCCTGGTCAGCAGAAGAAGGGTGATGAAGGCCACTTGTGGAAATAGTTGGGAGACCGGGCCTTTTTGTCTTTGTTTTTTGTTATTCTTTACTTCTCATCTGAACCTAAATTCCCTTTAAATTAAACAGTGACATTGCTGGGACTAATTTTTTAATCTTATTGTCCAATTGATTGAAAGTATATTGTACTATAAATATAGTACACTGCATAAATATGAGCTATACCTCCTCTAGTGTTCTTATATTGAGTCAAAACCTTTCTGCTACAAATGCCCTCATCCCCACCCCATTGTTCTTAGTTTGATCCTTTATACCAAGTAGAATAAAATTTCCCCATGATAATTCTTGAAATATCTAGAAAAAGCTATTCTATATTCCCTAAGTCACTTCTCGAGTTCACAACCACAAGTAGGGAGAAATGATTGAAGCTTTGACTAAGTGCTACTAAATTTTAAGGGATCCTGACAGTACTTGTATCCTTTGGCAGATAGGAACAATTGATACTAATACTAAGAGAAAAAGAGAGAGAGAGAGAGACATAGAGACAGACATACAGAGATACAGAGAGATATACACACAGAGAGACACACAGAGACAGAGACAGAGATACAGAAAAACGGAGACACAGAGGCAGAGAGAGAGAAGGAGGGAGAAAGAGAAGAAGGGAGGGAGGAAGGGAGAGGGAGAGAGAATTAATTTAAATAGGAAGCTATGAGTCATTTTTTCCCAGATATAGTCATACCCTAGGGAAACCCCTCCCCAGTGTAGAATCTATCCTGCTCTCTCCCTTGGCTTCTTCCTAAGCAGAGGCTTTATTGAGTCTTGGTATCTCTAGATTTGCTGAATCCCTCTATGGGTGGGATCTTGAGATTTTTCAATCAGTGGAGTTATTGTGTCTCTAGATCTTTCCTTAATTTCTCTATTTTTCAATCTTAAAAAGTTGACTTCAGCATGCCTTTCATGGTGGCCCATGTGCACACTTTGTGGTGCTAGATTTGCTATTACTGACTCTGTTTCAGGATAAATATCCCTCGTCCCTTCAATGGGTTCTCTATGGAAAAGTTTCAAAATTACTGAAACTTGCCTTATATAATATAAAACAGTGGTTCTCAAACTTTTGTTTTCAGTATCTTTATCCTATTAAAAATTATTGAGGATCTCTCAAAAGAGTTTTTGTTTATTTGGATTATATTTATAGACATTTACCATATTGGAAATAAAAACTATTTTTGAATTTGTAGACCCTCTAAAAGGGTTTCAGAGATCCCCAGGATTCTCTAGACCATACTTTGAGAACTTCTGATAGAGTGCAAAACCTGAAAGGTACATTAGAAAAAAGAACACAGAATGTTAGGACTAGAAGGATGCTTAGAATATAGACTGTTAGAGCTGGAAGGGATCTTAGACCATGGAATGTCAGAGCTAGAAGGTTCTTAAAGACCATCTAGTCTGGTCTCCCTCTTATTAGTGATGTGACTTACCCAAAGTTAGTCATTGAGTTAGGGGAAGAGTTACTCCAAAGCTATCAGATTAGGTACACAAACAGAGGTGATTACCTTGCAGAGATTTTCTCTCATATAGAACCAGAAGAAAGAAGCAAAGAAGCAAGTATTTATTAAGTACTTACCATGTGTGAGGCACTATGTTAAGTGCTGGGGATACAAATATTAAAAAAAAAAAAAGAAAGAGAGAGACATTGTATGCCTTTAAGGAACTTTAATGGTGGAAGACAAAATACAAAGGGGACATAAAAAGGGAGATGAAGGAAAAAAAATAAAGGCACCGAGTGAAGGGATACAGTTATGCAGTCTGGAAGCCAGGAACAGACCTGAAAGGGAAATAAAGACCAGTGTGGGATGGTCCACAAAATTGGGGGTCACAAGAAAAATAACAATTTGAAGAAATGGCGAGCCTTCAAGATGGTTTACCAGGTTGAGAAGGCCTCATATATGTTCCAGGCATTGAAGGAAGTTCCAGGATGGGACAGGATGGTTTTGGAAGTCTGGAAGCAAAAAAGACCCAGAGAGGAAAACAGACTAAGTTGTAAGCACAGGTTATTTTATTGGAACACTAAAAATATGGATATATCTTATTTTTATATCATGTATGTATATTTCCTCTTGTATTCCTTCCATATTCTCACAAACTTCTCCCAAGAAGCTATCCTTTATTACAAATACTTTTTAATAAAAAAAAATTCAGCAAAACCAATAATTAGATTGAAAAAGTCTTTTATAATATACAATGTTCCTCATTGTGAAACCTGCATCTTGGCAAAGAAGTAGGGGAAAACTGTCTTCTCATATCTTTTCTTTGATTCCCTAGGAACTAGGTGGTACAGTGGATACTGAACTGGGCCCTAGAATCAGGAAGATTTATCTTTCTGAGTTCAATTCTGGTCTCAGACACTTATTAGCTGTGAGACTCTAGGCAAGTCACTTAGCCCTTTTTGCCTCAGTTTCTCTATCTGTAAAATGAGCTGGAGAAGGAAATGGCAAATCTTTCTAGTGTCTTTGCCAAGAAGATCCCAAATGGGATCACAAAAAGTTGGACTTGAATGAAATGGCTGAACAACAATCTTTGAGATCCAGCTTTCGGGTATGTGTATTTGTATTTATTCTGTAGGAAGTTGTGAAGTCTCTTCTATTACAGTGCTTCAGTCTCCTTTCTCTCCCCATTTTATAGTCTAAGATTCCCTCTAGTTCTGACACTCAATATTCTAAGGTTTTCCCCAGTTTTGATATCCCATGTTCTGTCCTGCCCCATCCCCTTTTTTTGACCCAGGGTCCTAGAGATTAAAAGGGAAGCCGTGGGTACCATGACTGATATTGTGAGATAGAATTAAGAGTCTATCTGGTAGTTGCATTCAGAGATTTATGGGTTTCAAAGATATTGAAGTTTTTGTAACCTCTGCTCCAAGGGTATACAGAAAACAATTCCAACTGACACATGAGAACCAAGTATTAAGGGAAGAAGGGGAAAAGGAAGGAATAAGCATTTATTTAGTACCAGCCATGTGCCAGACACTATACTAAGCGCTTTTTACAAATATTTTCTTATCTAATCCTTACAACAATCCTGGGACATGTTCATTATTGTTATCTTAATCATTTTACGGTTGAGAAAATTGACACAAATGGAAGTTAAGTGACTTACTTAGCCAAGGTCACACAGCTAGCTATTGTCTGAGACCAGATTTTAACTCAGGTTTCTCTGATACCAGAATCAGAATTTTATCCACTGAACTGCCTCTTAGAAATCCACAAGTACTACAAATCAGGAATTGTTTATTGTTTTATTGATTGTCTAACAAGAAAGAGATGGAAAAATATTAATACATTTTAAAATGTATTATAAATATATTACTCATCCACCCTCCCATGCCCTGCGAATCAGTTATCAAACATTTATCAGTATATCCCTGCTTATAATCTATTGATCTATTTTTTTGGACTTCATATAATATCTTTTTGAGCCTCTCTACTGTATTAATCATGTAATGTGTATTTCATTATCTATGCTAATGTCTTATCTGCCTATTGAACTAAATGTTGTAAGGGCCTAGATTGTTTCTTATCTAAAAGTTCTATCTTTCTCAGTATTGTAGGTGCTTAATAAATATTCATTTAATTTGTATTTATTGTAGACACACGCATTCAAGATCCTAAGAGGTTTAGGAATGTTTAACATGGAGAAGAGAACACTTATGTAAGGTGACAGCTGTGTTCAAGTATTTGAGAAATTATAATATAGATAAGGAATTAGCCTTTATCTTCTTGATTTTAAGAAATAGAACTAGTGGGAGAGTACTGTGTATACTCTAGGCATGCACAGGAGTAGAAGCAATAGTTGAAAGTTACAGAAATAAACATTTAGGTTTGATGTAAGAATAGAGAGATCATTTCAATCAGTGAGAAACATGGAAGTGAGAAGAAGCTTCTCATCCTGGATACTATAGAGCCCTTTTGCAGTTTTGTTTAGAGGAATCTCCAATTATGCATTTTGGGGAATATAGATCAACCACTAAGGATTCAACATAGATGAAGAACAGTCTACCCTAAATCAGATAACTATCTTGAACCAAGTGTCATTAACACCAGAAATAAAGTGGTAAAAAAGAAAAGATTTACTATTAATTGACCAGTTTTTGTTAACTATTTGACAGGGAATGTTGGTTCACAGCCCTTAGTTACACACTAAGAGGGGTAACCTTCCTTTATAAGGTATGAGCTTCCTAACTGCTAGAGCAGAGAGCACCTTTACAAGCAGAAAGACTGTCGTAACTCTGTGGAAAGAGAAGGCATTACATCCAGCACAGATGTCAGTGCTTTGTGGAGAACAGCATCACAGCAGAGAGCAGAGTGATGACATCACCAGAGTTAGGGGACAGGGCTGTGAATTGGGTCAGCCACTTGTGCCCTCTGCCCAATCTGCCCCTAGACATGTGTCCTCCAGGTCTGTGCTCTGGTCTAGAGCCTTCACCTGCCTTTCCTGGCCCTATGGGTACGCCCTTCAGGCTTGGTCCCTGATCACATGTTGGATAAATATGCATCCACTGCTTCTATGGTAACCTATGGAGAGTATCCAATGCATACTTGGATGATAGGATGGAGAGGATGGTGTAAATATTTCTAGATAGCACAGAGGACAGAGTGTTGGACTTGGCATCAGGAAGATCTGAATTCAAATCTAGTATCAGACTTATGACCCCGGACAAGTAATTTAATGTTTGTCTGCCTCAGTTTCTTTATCTGTAAAATGTGGCTCATAATAGCATTTGCCTGTCAGGGCTGTTGTGAGAATCTAAGGAAATAATAATTGTAAAGCTCTTACCACAGTGCCTGTCACATATTAAGCACTATTATTGCTATTATTATTTCCAATTAATTTTCTATGCTGTTTGATTAAATGTTTTTTGCTTTAAATTAATGTATTCTTTTGATTAGCTGCTAAGTGTAATAAACATTACTAGGGGATTGTGACCCGCAGTTCTGAGTGATTGCTGACACACAGAGTGCCTTGAATCTTGGGAAGCCATCTGTGAGAGGGTTCCAGCTACTACATAAAAAAAACCCTCTTAACAATTAGAAACATCTCAAAGTAAAGCAGGCTGCTGTGTGTGTAGGTAGTGGTCAGGGTGGGAGCAGGGGTTTCTTTCTCTAGAAACTATTGCTTCTTGGAGATATTGTAAAGGGCATTCTTGGCCACTAAGTACAGGTTGGATTAGAGGGCCTCTGAGATTTCTGACAGCTAGGAGATTCTTTATCTCTCTGTGTGTCTCTTTCTCTCTTACACATACTCACACGGAGAGTTATTTATTTCACTGGCTAGTCAGCTTGACAGTTTTTTTTTGTTTTTTTACCTTAGGTTTGTATACACACATATGCACATAACAAGTTTAGAGATGGAAGGGTCCTTAGATCATGGAATCCAACCCCTTTACTTTACAGGTGAGGAAACAGGCCCAGTGAAATGAAGTGACTTGTCCAGGATGACAAGATCTGGAGACTCCAAATGTAGCCCTCTACTTCTGAGCCCCTTTCCCCAATGTATCTCTTCACCAATTCTAAAATTTTTCAGATAGGACCAATTTCCTCTTCATTAACTGTGCAGAGAAAACCTTCCAGGATGAGCCTGTTTAAGATGAGGATTCTGAGAAAAGCTGAAGCCTTCCTCTCTGAGTGCTCTGTCTTCCATGGACCGCTTCCCTCTCAGAGAGGTTGGTGGATGCTTGGTACTGAATCATATTCATCCTCTCTCTCACTTTTTTTTCTTCTGCTAAATCTACTGTGCCCATTAAAGACCAGGAAGTGAAATCAAAGGCCCCCAGATTCAAAGACGCCAATTAGGTTTTCAAAGGGCCTGCCTGGGATTCAGCCACACAATTCCCGGCAGAGGCCGGGGGAGTTGTGCGGTTCCTGTGCTGGGCTTTGAAACTTGGAAGGATTAATGGGGCTTGATTAGACCCACAAATGCCAGGAAATTCAGAGGGCAGTCTGCAATTCTACCACCATATCCCTCCTTGAGGAGGGGATAACAAAAGAGCCAGAACCAGGCAGATCTTGGACCCAGAGGCTCAAAGGGACACCAGGCATGTTAACCCCATTGACAGATGAGGATGTTGAGGCCCAAAAAGAGAAAAGTGATTATTCAGAGCCACACAGTAAGTTAGTGACATAGTCGACCCTAGAATGCAAGTTCCCTGATTCCTTGACTATCATACTTCCTATCATATCACACTGCTCCAGCTCTGTGACTTGATGGTCTCTGTTTCTTGGAGATATGCTTGTGTGTGTTAAGGTGAAAGTGGAGGAGAACAGGCAGGGAGATTTCTATCAGCTGATCTCCGCCCTTAAGCTAGAATTCTGCTTTCATCTGGTCACTCCTTTGTTTAAAGACCAAACATGCTTGTCTGCAGGATCAAATACAGGATCCCCATTCTGGCCCTCAAAGCCCTTCACATGCTGCCCTCAACCTACCTTTCCAGACATAGCCTTTTTTTTTAAAAAGGCTGGATTTTCCCATTTCAGCCAGGCAAGAAGTTGAAGGGGCTATTCATTGGCCATTTCCACAACTGACCAGCTTTGGGCTGCTCTGCTTCAGATCTGGGTCATTTTCTTCATCTTGGGTGACCTGGTAGCCACTTACTTCCTGAGGGCTCACTATAAGTTGAAACTGGTGTGGTCACTGGGTCAATGTGGTCAGCTTAGCCTCCCACAGTTCAGAACTGCAGAGCTCAAGAGATCCAGCAAACTCATTCTCCTAAATAGCTGTGTTCATGGGCATGTGCCCATCTCTCTGTATATACACATGTATATATGCACACTCACATATATGTGTGTGTGTATGTACAAAGATGATATATGATAGGTAACTAGGTTAATATAATGGAATATATATTCCTTAAAAAGAGATGATAGAAGGAATAGACATAGACATAGATATATCTATGATAGATTTTATATATATATATAATCCATATATATATATATGGATGCTACAGGCATATCTTCTCCTGATTCCCAGCTAAGATTTTTCCATTTCCTCCAAGGTCTACGTTTCTATGATTCTGTGATAATGCTGATTCCTATATAGTAGAATGCACCAGCTTTGGTCAGGGAATCAGTAGGTTTGGATTCTTTCTGTTCCCAGCTCTGTCACAGGCTCAATGTGTGACTTTGAGCAAGTCTCTTGTAGCCTCTGGGTCTGTTTCTCATCTGTCAAAATCCCCTTCCCTCCTGCCTCCCAGAGTAATGGTTTCTTTCCCTTCTTCTTTTACCCTCCTCTATTCTCTCTCTAAAAAAGAGGATTCTTTTTCCTCCAGTGGACTATGGGCATCATAATCTTTTGAAAGTACTTGAAAAATAGATGGTTGGATAGATGAATGGATGGATAAATGGATAGATAGGTGGGTAAATAGATGTATAGACTGATGGATAAATAGATGATAGATAAATGGATAGAGAGGTGGATGGATGGGTAGATAGATTGATACATGGATAGATAGCTAAATAGATAGATAAATGGATTGACAGATAGCTTAGATACATATATTTACTCTGTGCCCAATAGTGTGTTTTAAAAAAAGAACCTCTACACTTGAAGTTAGAGGCCCAAGGATCAGGTTTTGGCTCGGCTGCCTTTGAGCTAGGGGAAGCTGGGCAACTCACTTCATCATCTTGAACTTCAGTTTTCATCAGCTAAAAGAGAAGATGGACTAACTGGCCTCTAAGGCCATTTCTAGCCTCATACCCTCAGAACTACACGTTTATATTCATCCCTGGAATAGGAATCCCTCCTATACTTTCCTAATGAAATGGTCAGCCAGCCTCAGTGGGAGAAGCTCACTCCCTCCTAAGATCCCTGCTTTGCTTTCCCTCCTACTAGAATCCAAATCTGTCTGATTGTAACTTCCTACAACTACTCTAGGGACCTTTTGCAAACAGGTATGTGCTTCTCCAGTAAAATGAATATGCAGAATTGGGCTTTATTGTTTCATCTCATAACAGTGAGATTTAAATCTAGCTCTAATCCAGAATTCTTTCTCCATTGAGACCTATGCCATATGCCTTCTGCCTGATCATGACCCCCAAGGGCAGGAAAGATAAGCTAACTGGTTTTGGAGTCAGGAGTCAGTTCTATTTCTGATTATTACTAGCTGAGTAACCCTGGACACTGCACATCTTTGAGCCTCAGTTCCTCATCTGTAAAATGAGTATAATAATACCTGCACCACTTAACAGCTCACTGAGGGGTTGTAAAGAAGATGTTTTACAATTTGGAACTATTCTCAAAGAGTTATAAAACTGCTTATCTTTTGATGCAGCAGTATCACTACTGGGTCTGTATCCCAAAGTGATAATTAAAAAGGGAAAAGAACACACACAAAAATGTTTATAGCAGCCCTTTTTGTAGTGACAAAGAATTGAAAATTGAATGGATGCCCTTTAGTTAGGGAATGGTTGAATGAATTATGGCATGTGAATATAATGGAATATATTATTGTTCTATGAGAAATGATAAGACAAAATACTATTGTTGGAGAGGGAGACCACAGAGTACTGTACCCCTTAACTTCCCGAAATTTGGGTCTGGAAATAATAACAACTCTTATTTCTCTATTACTGCAAAATTTGCTAAAGGCTTTCTCACAACAATCCTGGAAGGGAGGGAGTGCAAGGATTCTGGCCAAGGAAACATGGTAGAGTGAGGAGAGCACTGGCTCTGGTTCAAACCTACCTCTGGCCCTCACTACCTGCCTGTCCATGGACAAGCCATTTAACATCCCTGTGCCTCAGTTTCTTCAACTGTAAAATATATGGCTTAGATTATTCTCTTAGGTCCATTTCAATTGTAGATCTATGATATTATGACATTACAAAGACACAATCTCCTCGAGTCTGTTTCTTCATGTTCAAGATGAGGGGAATTGGATGAAATGACTTCTAAGATCTCTTATCAGCATTAAATACAGGATATCCCAAAAGTCTTAGCATGGTTTAAGCTTTAATATATTTAAATTATTTTAAGATTTTGGGACACTGTACATTTTTGGAAGATGCTATTTTGCAGATGAAAAAAAACAGAGGATCTGAGTAATTAAGTGGCTTGATTTTGTGACATGACTATAGGCAGAAGAATCAAGATTTGGACTCAAGCTTTCCAACTCCAGCTCCAGAAATTTTCTGACTACAATTTGCTACCTCATATATTTGAATGATTAGATAGCAGAAACTCTAAGGAAAATTCCTGCCCCTTATTCTGGGTTGTTTCATTTCTGGTCTTATTCTGAAAAAAAATTTCTCCTAAGCCTTATCCATTTTTAAAGAATCCCATTGACTCCATTGATTTTTCCCTGAGAGGTGCAGAGGACTATCTGCACCAATGACCCTGAAGAATGGGTTAGTGCTCAAGAGCAGAGCTTGGGGAGAATATCTTGTCTCTGGAACTCATTTCCCCTTATACCATCCTAGGTACTCTCATCAGGATTATTCTTGAGGTTCAGGATCCTGGAAAAATTGAGGTTCAAAAATTATTTTACTGAGTTAGACAAAAATAATAGCAAAATTCATTTTGAAAAGTAAAAGGTCAATAATTTCAGAGAAACTAAGGGAAAAAATGTAAAGGAAGGAGATTCAACAGTACCACACTTTAAACTATTTTATAAGGCAAGAGTTTGTTGAAGTGTAAAATGGACAATTTTGATTATTTTAAATTAAAAATTTCCTGTATAAATAAAATCAATGTAGTCAAGATTAGAAGGAAAGTAGAAATCAGGAGAGGATTTTATATACAGTCTCTCAGATAGGATATGATTGTAATGGAATATTGCTGTGCTATAAGAAATGATGAGTTGTTGATTTAGAAAAACATGGAAAGACTTGAACCTATGAAAGAAGATGCTATTCTCCTCAAGAGGAAGACGTGACAGATAAAAATATGCATGGTATAGTCTTACCTATATGTATACATATAAATATATATGTTTATATTCATTTATATGAGTATACATATGTATACAGACATATTTGCATTCAATTATATGGGAATAGAAAAGGCAAAAGAACATCTTCATATACTCAGAAGAACATGAGAGGATTCAATATAAAACAATAAATTTCCATTTCTTGAAAACCTATCCTAAATCCTATACATTGTTTTCAAAACTACCCAGCTTTTCTATGCTTCTTACAATTGAATGTATATTCAACATGTGGAACTTTGGGTAACTGTTTTCTTGAGTAATTGAGAGCTTGGTATAGTGTGATGTCTTCTAATTGGCTGGGGAACTAGAAAAATCAATAATTTAGAATAAAATTCAAATACAAAAGAAATGAAGCCAATCTCTAGTTCTCCTTTTGTTTTTTTGGCATAAGTGAAATAGAAATGCTGTGAATTAGTAGGTAGGGGAATAGGATCAAGCTTCATTCTTACACCGGACTTCTATGAGTATATGAAATCCCTATTTCTTCCTTGACTTTAGGCAACCTAGTATTTAAGGATGGAATCAGTCTATCTAAAGATGGACCAGGATTGAGGATCTTCTGAACTTTTTAAGACTAGAGAAGGCACCAAAAGTCCTATAAAAAAGCAGAATTGATAGTAGAGTATACTAGAGACAGTTACAGTGTCCAGTTGCAGAAGAAGCACCTTCAAAAGGATGTAGAAAGACAGTCATCCCAAAATGGTAAAAGTTTCAAGAATTTAGATCCCTTGTGATGAAGATAAGTGAAAAATGGATTCTAGAAAGAGATTGATACTCAGAGCCCCAAAGAGAGTTACATCTAAGTCATTTCCTTATATACTTTCTCCTCCCTGAACAAAGAAAAACAATTAAACATCTCTTACTGAAAAAGTAGGGAGATCTCACAGTGCTCACTACATTCAGTTCCTGCAATCCACAATCATTTCACTAGAGATGCATTTACAAGTGATAGCCTCTCTTCTGCAGAACCAAAATTTTTCATTGCAATTACTCTCACTTTATTTTCCTGTTAGTGTTGGTCTTTCTTTACCTTGTTTTAATAAGTATGTCAATTGCTCTTTTGATTATGTTTTCTTTGCTCTGTATTGGTTCAGAAAAGTCTTTCCAAATTCCTTATGGCCATTGTTTCTTATGGTATAATAATATTCCAGTGTATTTGCCTTTGTTTGTTCAGCTGGTTCCCAAAGGATATTCCTCAAAGTTTCTAAAACTATTCCCCTTTGTCTCATGAGGACTTCACCAAGGGAGGAAAAAGACCTGCAAAACCAGTAATTTGGATGTTATGGATTGGCTATGCATGCTTTTAAATTTTATACCCCACTGCATTTTAATTTAATGTTTGAAGCCCATTCTTTTCAGGGAATCTGTATGTGCTAAGGGAGAGTGAGCCCCAAGTTTGGAGGTCACTGTATCGATAACTACTGTTCTTAGTATGTCTTCTTAGTAAATCCTTTTCCCTAAAAGTTAATAAAATTATGCTGATTAATTAATAATGTACTAAATGGGGGCTTAGAACTATAGTGTTAGAAACTCCAATGACCTTCAAGGTTAACCTTAAAATCTTTAGAGAAGAAGTCAGCTGCCCTCTGGGGTCCTGCCAATGTGAACAGGAGGTGGAGAAGTAGCCCATAGAGGACAGTATAACTGTAATAATAATAACTACCTCTAGGAGTTGTTGGGAGGCACAACAAGAAAATGTGTATAAAGAGCTTTGTGAACAATAAAATGTCATATTAACCACTCTCTTGCATTATATATAACACGATAAAATAGAACACAGCAAATGAATGAGATACATAAAAGTACAATTAATTTAGAATAGGGAGACCACTTCTGACTGGGAAGAATCCAAAGGACTTCATGAAGAACATTACATCAATTCAATAACCATTTCTCAAGTGTCTCTCTGGGTAAGTTTATATGCTTAAAGCTGAAATTCAAAGATTAAAGATCTGTTCCTTGTCTTCTTGTAGCTCACAATCTATAGAAGAATATAGCATATGTACAAATATAGAAGACTACACAATACTGATGACATAGATTCAAACATAATAAAAACAAAAAATATATAATGTTTTATATAAAGTTGGAGGAAGAAAAGATGATCTGTGATTGGTAGAATCAGGGAAAACTTAATGGATAAGTAGAATTTCAATTGGCAGATAGGGGAGAAAACATTGGGGACAAAGGAAAAATTCAGAGGTAGGGCTTTCCAGGCAGAATGGTACAGATGAAAGAATATTGGAATTAGAGCCAAAAACTGGGTTAGAATCATACTTTTTTTCTTTGCCTCCTGTGTGACTCTGGGCAAGCCACTTAAACTTTCAGATCTTCCTTGCTCTTTCCCTCCCTCCTTCCCTCCCTTCCTTCCTTCCTTCCTTCCTTCCTTTTTTCTTTTTCTCCATGTCTCTCTTTCTTCCTTTCTTTTAAAATTTATATCTTTTGTTCATTTGTTTGTTTTAAAATTTTTCTCATATATATTTGAGTGTTGGTCACATTCAGCTCCTGCAATTTTCAACTCTTCCACTAGGAGCACAATATAAGTTCTATATTTCTGCAGAACCAAGATTCTTCATTATAATTATTCTCACTTCAATTTCCTTTTAGTGTGGTTTTCTTTTGCATTGTTTTTATGATTAAATCTATTGCTCTTTTGATTATGTTTTCTTTGCTCTGTACTGGTTTGCAAGATTCTTCCCATGTTTCTCCAAATTTGTCATGATTATCTCTTCTTATGGCATAATGATATTCCAGTGTATTCACATGTCACAGTTTGTTCAGCTTATTGCCCATTGCTGCGGACTACCTTTATTTTCACTTATTTAGCTATTTATTTTTGCTGCAACACGGAGTATTGCTATGGTGATTTTATTGGGTATTGGATTTCTTTTTTGTCACTAACCTCTTTGAGTATATATTCAGTAGTGGGACTGTTGAAATAAAGGGTATGGACTTGAATAATTTTTCTCATAGATCTAAATTATGTTTCAGAACAGTTTAATCAATTTATATTTCTACCAATCATATATATTTTCCCACTTAATACTATTTTATTTTTTCCAATTACATGTAAAAAATAGTTTTTAGGATTCAATATTTTAAGATTTATGATTTTATAAGATTTTTAGTTCCACAATTTTTTTCTCTTTGCCTCCTTCTCCTCCTCCCTCTCCATGATGGCAAGCAATCTGATATAGGTTATACATGTACAATCATGTTAAATATATTTACATGTTAGTCAAATTGTGAAAGAAGAATCAGAACAAAAGGGGAAGAAAAAAATAAGAAAGAAAGAAAAAGTGAAAATAGTATGTTTCAATCTACATTAGGATTTTCCATCATGAGTCTTTTGGAATTGGCTTAGATCATTGTATTGCTGAGATGAGCTAAGTCTATCAAAATTGATCATCACACAATATTGCTGTTACTGTGTACAATGTTTTTCTGGTTCTGCTTTAAGCATCAGTTCATGTAAGTTTTTCCAGGTCATTCTTTTTTTCTGAATCAATTTTTCTTTATTGCAGATTTTTATCATTACAATTGGCAAGCCATCTAGAAGCTGAAGGATAGGCTTTCCACCCCATTTCCAGGCTATTCTTTAATCTGTCAGCTCATCTTTTCTTATAACACAATAATATTTCATTACATCCATAAAGCACAATTTGTTTAGCCATTCCCCAATTGGTGGGTGTTTCCTTGATTTCTGATTTTTTGTTGCCACAAAAGGAATTGCTATAAACAGTTTTATAGCCCTTTGGTCACAGTTCCAAATTGCTCAACAGAATGGTTGGATTAGTTCACAACTCCACTAACAATGCCTTAGTGTTCCAATTTTCCTACATCTTTTCCAACATTTATCATTTTCCTTTTCTGATTTATTAGCCTATCTATTAGTGATAATGAAGTAGTACCTCAGAATTATTTTAATTTGTATCCTCTAATCAATAGTGATTTAGAGTATTTTTTCATATGATTGTAGACAGCTTTAATTTCTTCATCTGAAAACTGCCTGTTCATTTTGACCATTTATCAATTGGGGAATGATTTGTATTCTTATAAATTTGATTCATTTCTCTATATATTTGAGAAATGAGATTTTTATCAGAAATAATGCCTGTAAAAATTGTTTTCCATCTTTCTGCTTCTCTTCTAATCTTGATTGCATTGCTTTTGTTTGTGAAAAATCTTTTTAATTTAATATCATCAAAATTATTAATTTTGCATTTCACATTATTCTCTATATCCTGTTTGGTCATAAATTCTTCCCTTCTCCATAGATCTGACAGGTAAACTATTCCTTGCTTTCCTAATTTGCTTATGGTATCATCCTTTATGTCTAAATCATGTACCATTTTGATCTTATCTTGGTATATGATGTAAGTTGTTGGTCAGTGTTTAGTTTCTGTCATACTATTTTCCATTTTTCCTAGGAGTTTTTGTCAAACAGTGATTTCTTATCCCAGAAGATAGTCTTTGGGTTTATTAAGCAGTAGATTATTATAGCCATTGACTACTATATCTTGTGTAACTGACCTATTTCACTGATCCATCATTCTATTTCCTAGACAGTACCGAATAGTTTTGATAATTGCTGTTTTATAATATAGTTTTGATCTAGTATGGCTAGGCTACTTTCCTTTGCATTTTCACTAATTCCCTTGATATTCTTGACTTCTTGGTCTTCTAGATGAATTTTGTTATTGTTTTTTCTACCTAATATAAAATAATTTTGGGTTGGTATGGCACTGAATAAGTAAATTAATTTAGGGAGAATTGTCATTCTTATTATGTTAGTTCAATTTCCCCGTGAGCAATTGACATTTTTCCTATTATTTAGATCTGACTTTATTTATATGAAAACTGTTTTGTAATTGTGTTCATATGCTCCTGGGTTTCTCATGAAAAGTAGACTCCCAAATATTTTGTATTGTCCACAGTTATTTTAAATGGAATTTTTCTTTCTGTCTCATTGCTAAGCTTTATAAGTAATATATAGAAATGCCAATGATTTATTGGGGTTAATCTTGTAACTTTGTTAAAGTTGTTAGTTATTCCAAATAATTTTTTAGCTGATTCTCCAGTGTTCTCTAAGTTTACTTCAAAGAGAGATAGTTTTGTTTCCCCATTGCCTATTCTAACTTCTTCAATTTCTTTTTTTTTGTTATTTCTAAAGTTAACATTATGTAATATATATAATATTATTTAACATGTATAATATTATATATATGTATTAGTTTGCCTGTAATTAATTTATCAGACTCTCTCCAACTTTGCCCATTTCTGTTTTTAAAAATCATCTTTGCTAATTTAATATGTGTAAAGATCATATTAGTTTCTCTGTACAGTGAGTATTTTTCAATCAAAATCAAGATCAAAATAATCTCTCACATCCCTGCTAGCTCTGACATTCTAGGATTCTGAATGGATGAGCTAAAAAAAAGCAAGATGATGAGCTTATAAAGCAAGAATGAGTAGATAGAAGAGACAGTAAGTAGAACAAGTTTTGTTGGAGTACATTGTGCATGGAGGGGAGTGATTAGAGAGGTGGGGTATAGATAGTTTGGAGAAGCACTTGAATGCTAAGCTAAGGAGCTTGGACCTTAGTGGGTTAACAGTGGGGAGTTTTGAACAGCAGGGTTGTTTGGGGAGGGGGTGAGAGATGTTGGAAGATGTGGTAGTTATCCAGATTATAAGTAATGAAAGACACATAGATGATGAGGTTGATTTAGACATTGCCACAGGTAGTTCAGTGTTTGGGAGGCTCTGAAATAAAATGTGGGAGAGAAAATAAGCTACCTACAAAACTGAAGGTCTATAGAATGATGTGCTTACTTTATTGTTTTATGCCTGTGAAACAGACAGTCTGCCAGCCTCATGCCAAAAAATCGAATTGCTTCCATTTGGATTATTTTAGGATGATTCCAAAGATTACCTGGCAGGCTAACATACCTCAAAGTAAGGTTCTCTCTCACTTTCAAACTCTATTGCAGAGAGCACAACTCTTAATTAACTGGCCGTGTAGCCTAAATAGCAAATACACATTAACCTAGAAGACTAATTAATGGAGAACTTACACAAGACAAATTTTTACACACAAGTCAGAAGAAGCAGGACAAGGATACTCTCAAGGTTTTTCTGAAGAACTTTAGTATCACTAGTGAGACATGGGAGACATTGGAACAGGACCATCTAGCATGATGTACTCACATCCAAGAAGGTGCTGTGCTTTATGAGCAAAGCTGAATTGCAGTAGCACAAAGGAAAATGTGAGATGGACTATCTGTGCTCAACCTGTGGTATTGCCTTCTGAGCTCCTATGTGACTGATCGCTGAACTTGATCCCAGCATCATGCCATTGATCCTCTTCAAATACAAAGGATCAACTACAACAATGAAAACCTGAATATGTGGGAGAAAGGGGATGTAGTCCAAGGAGGGAACAGGAGCAAGAGAACAGGTTGTTTATAAGACTTGGCCATTGATCAGCTTTGGCAGGTGAGGAAGTTGAAAACTAGCACAAGCTGAGTCTGAGTCTGAGTGACTGGAAGAATATTGGAAAAACAAGAAAATTAAGAAATAGAAACAGGTTTGGGAGATAAGGAAGCTTTTTTTTCAAATCACATTTCTGTCTCTGTGACATCTCTTTGTAAGCTCCCTTTCATTTCACTTTCCACAACCCCTGGTTCTCCCAGCAACTCTGTGATAACCTTATCTGCCTCACCTAAAACAAATTAGTTAACTACTAGAGTAATCCCATATCTCAGGTTTTAAATCAAAGGATTTTTGAGCTGGAAGAGAACAGAGAGAGAAGAGAGGAGACAAAAGGAGAAGAGACGAGAGGAGAGGAGAGGAGAGGAGACGAAAGGAGAGGAGAGGAGAGGAGAGGAGAGAAGAGGGGAGGGGAGGGAGGGAGAAGAGGGGGGAGGGGAAGGGAGAAGAGGGGGGAGGGGAGAGAAGAGGAAATGAAATTAATACAAAGTCTTACATTTGGGTGTAAGAAATCATCTTTATAAGTACAAGAAGGTAACAAGTTACATAGCAGTTTGTCTAAAAAAGATCTAAAGGTTTAAAAATTTCAATAGTATTTTATTTTTCCAAATGCATGTAAAAAAAGTTTTCTACATTAATTTTTGTAAGACTGTGTTCCAAATTTTTCTCCCTTCTTTTCTTACCTCCCTCTCCCCAAGATAGCAAGTAATCTGATAGGTTAAATATATGCAATTCTTTTAAACATATTTCCACATTTGCCATGTTATGCAAGAAAAATCAGATCAAAAAAGGAAAAAAAATGACAAAGAAAAACAAAACAAAACAGAAAAAGGTGAAAATACAGTGCTTCAATCCATATTCAGTCTTCATAGTTCTCTCTCTGAATGTAGATGGCATTTTCCATCCTAATTCTATTGGCCTTGCCTTAAATTACCACATTGTTGAGAAGAGCCAAGTCCATCACAGTTGATCATCATATAATCTTATGGTTACGATGTACAATGGTCTCTTGGATCTGCTCACTTCACTCAGTATCAGCTCATGTAAGTCATTCCAAGCTTTTTTGAAATCAGCCTGCTCACCATCTCTTCTGGAACAATAATAATCTATTACATTCATATACCATAACTTGTTCAGCCATTCTCCAACTGATGGGCATCCACTCATTTTCCAGTTTCTTGCCACTACAAAAAGGGCTGCCACAAACATTTTTGCACATGTGGGTCCTTTTCCCTCTTTTATGAAGATCTGAAGGTTTCAGTGGACTACAAGTTTAATATGAGTCAGCAGTGTGATGTGTCAGATAGAAAAAAAAAAAAAAAAAAAGCAAAAATGTGCTTGGACTTCATTAAGAGATAATAAAGAAGTAGTTCTCCCACTGTCCTTTGCCCTTGTCAGACCTCAACCAAACTATTCTGTTCTGGCCATCCAGTTTAAGAAGGGAGTGAGAAGAGGGGAGCAAGCAAAATGATATAGGGCCTTGGAGCCATGTCTCGTGAAGACTGGATGCAGGAAGCAGGGAAGTAAACCTGTGAAGAAAATACTCCACAGGGCAACAATAGGGCTGTGTGTAAATACTTAAAGGGCTGTCGGATGGAGGAGGGATTAGTTTTGTTCTGTTTGGTCCTTCTGTAGAAGGTTCCTATAACTGTTGGAGTTACCATGTTGTTCTTTGGTCCCCTAGATTTGCAACGTTGGTATGATCCTTCTTTCCTCACCTACTAGCTTTATATATCCAATTTTTTTGGCCAAATCTTGTCATTTCTGTCTCTATGACATCTCTTGTGGATATTCACTTCTCTCTGCTCATATTATTCATCACTTGAACTTTTGCAATAGCTTAAGGTTCTCCCTATTCCAATTCATCTTTAATATAGCTGCTTTTTTTAAAGCAATGACTTGATCAAATCACCTTCCTAACTCAACAAACTCCTACAACTCTGAGTTACCTCTAGGATCCAAAATGAATCTCTCTCTCTTTGATGTTTAAAACTCTTTACAATCTGACTCTTTCCTTCCTTTCCAGGACTCATATATGACTCTTCTCTATGCACTCTACAATATGGCCATCCTGGTCTCCACCTCTTGGTATCCCTAATTTTCTGCAAGCACAGCTGCTAACTTCTTCAGGAAGCATTTCTTTTTTGAGGTACCTTGATATGTACATGTCTCTCCCATTCGAGTATAGGATGCATGCTATTTGAAGGCAGGGTTTTGTTTTGTTTTTCTTGCACAGTTCTTGACATGTGGTAAATACTTAAGAGATGTTTGCTGATTGGTACTGCCCCCGAATGTTAGCAAAACTAGATGCAGAATAAGTAGAAATTGCAAGGAAGGAACTTTAATATTGATGCCAGAAAAATCCTCCGGATAATGAAAGTTATCCAAAGGTAGCATTGGAAGCCTAAGGAGTAGTGAATTCCCTTTACTTGGAGGTTATTAAGCAGAGATTTGAGAACCATAATTAGATATGTATTAGTAAAGATTCCTTTGTTGTGTATAGGTTGGGCTAGGTAGCCACTGAAACCTCATCCAACTCTCAAATTCTGTGTCTCATTTACCTTTTGTATCTTTTCCAGCAGAAGTTGAGTGCTCTGCACATTGAAGTTGCTTAAGAAATGTTTATTGATTCAATAAGATGGCTTAGAAAGGAACTTTAGAACCTAAGGTGTCAAAACTGATAGGGATCTTTGAATAAAGCACATTAGATATGGAAGAGACAGACCTTAGATGACTTCAGTTAAGCCTGGAAAAGCTGTGTGATTGACAGCTGAGATGAATTTTAATCATGGTTCCAGACACTAGGATATTACAGGGAGAACAGTAAAGGCGGAAATAACAGACAAGAGGAGAATACAAATTCACCAAAACGTCTAGAAACCATCAAGAAATAAAAGTTCCACTTGTAAATCCAAATCAGATTATTTGATTGTGAAATCAAATGCCATAATATTTAATATAATTGAATATGACATTTTAAAAATTCCTAAGTAAAACATTAGAAACTTTAAACTCTGCTCTCTGGGCTGCTTACGGTATGGGTCTCTAGTTAATGCAATAGCTTGGTTAATAAAGAGTTTCCACAAAGGGGTTAGCGATTTTCATGAAATTGAGATATCAACAAAAGTATGATATGGAGGAAAGGGCAATATATTGGGAAAATTAGGATACCTGATCTGAGAGCCAATTCTCACTGAATTTCTGTGTGACCTTGAACAAGTTTCCTCCCATAGGATGTGGCAGAGTCAAATTAGGTGATCTCTAAGATGATTTCCAATTCTGATCTTCTCTCTACATATATTTTAGATTTTACTGATTTTTTAAAAATCGTGCATAAATACTTCCAGCACTGAATCTTCCCTTATGATAAAGAAATGCCTTTAAGCAAAAACAATCAACACAATTATAGAATTCAACAACATATACCACATTCTGCATCTATAGTTTCTCCTATATTTTTACCTACAGGAAGAAGATATTTTCCATATGGGCTCTGAATCCAAGATTGATTATTACAATTAATGAGAGTCTGATTGTTTTTAGAATGGTTTTTGTTTACATTCTGTGGTCAGTTTATAGTTTTGTTTACAAAACTGTTTGCAAACTATCATCTGTAATTATTGTTCTTCCTTCTCACTCTGCCCTGACTCAGTTTCCCTTGTTTCTCTGATTTCCTCACATTTAACGTTTCTTATAGAACAATAGCTTTCTGTTGCATTCACATATAATAATTTGTTCAGTCGTTCCCCAATTGATGGATGTCTATTTCATTTATAGGGTTTGTTCTTTTTTTTGGCTACCACAGAAGTACTGCTATGAATATTTTGCTATATATGGGAATTTTCTGACCTTGACTTCCTTGAAACATATCGTGCAGAGAGGCTATCACTGGATCAAAGGAATTCTAAAAATCTAATATAGAATTCTAGTTGATAGAGCACACCTGGATATTAGGGGTTTACAAGACCCAATAGCTTGGAGAGCCTGGATTTATAAGATCAGAGGGTTGTTAACCCAAATATCAACTAAACTACAGAGAAGTTTAGTTTATTAGCAGCCAAGGATCACAAAGACCACCAGCCTTGGGGTCAGAAGGCCTAGTTCTCTGTTACTTAGCAGGTTATGTATATATACATAATGTGTGTATATGGTATAATACATAATGTTTAGTTATATCTATACTATATATAACACTATATATATAGTGTTATCTATTGTATATATGAATACACATATATATCTATACACACATAAATATACCTATACATACATATATTATATATATATACATACATATATTTTATATATATATGACCTTTGCCAAGTCAATTCCCCAATGAGCTCCTTGTCTGCTCTTTAAGATGGAGACAATACTTTCACTAGCCAATTCATGAGACCATCATGAGGAAAATATGCTACAAACTCTAAAGTTTTAAAGAAATGTGAACTGTCTTATTTCCCCTTGCTTCTTTAAGAGCACCATAGGATGGGGAAAAGAGAGAAGGAAAGCCATGCTCTGTCTCTTCAGAAATCTAGGCTTCCACGGTCATCTCAAATGAAATGTCTTGGTTCTGAGACTCCATATGAAATTGGCAGATGTTCTACACTATCACTGGTCTGCTTAAGATGATTATTCTATCTTTATGCAATCAGATAATTGAGAGATAATTGAGTTATCTTTTGTATCCCCACCCCACTCCACCCATGAATGAATGAATGGAATCTTTTTATTCATCAGTTACTATATGCCAAGCATTCTGCTAAGTTTTGGAGATACAAATAGAAAAGGAAGACATTCCCTGCAGTCAATTTTAGGGGAAACAATACATTCAAGGTTTCGGCGGCAAGTCAAATGGAAAACCTTAGTGGACAGAACGAAACAAAGGATAATACTATTTAATCTTATTTCCACTTATAAAACCATATCCATTTCTGATAGGGGACCATCTAATAGTGCTCTCAGGACTTTCTTTTGGGGTTGTTTGTTAGCTGTGGTTTCTGAGGAGGAGGTGGAGGGTAGTTTTATATCCACAAAAAACTGACCTCACCACCAGGGTGGATTTCCTGGATGATGGCTGCGGGGCTGGGCTGCCAGGTTGTCACCACTCTACCTGAGGTTCCTACATTCAAGGTTCTAAGCTACCTCCACCTGGGTTTATGAGGAATGCTTATCCAGGTAGCCATGATTGAAGTGCCTGTCACATGCCATCTATTGTGCCTCCTTTAGGATATCTTATTACTTCACTATATTACTTTGCACCTGAATCAGTTGGTAGGACCCAACTGATTGTAAGAAAAACTTGTTGTGATATTCTTCTAAAACCCACTGTCAGTAGAAAATCCTTGAAATTGAGGTTTGGGGCGTTTCTGCTCCTCCACGTTTTTAGGCCTTGGGTTGACATGAATAATTAAGAATGGAAACTTAAAAAACTCATAGAATTCTAGAGTTTAAATTGGACCATCAGAAATGCCATGAACAGAGAGTCCTGTGCACAAAACCTCACAAGCATTCAGCATCTGAAAGAACGTCACAGGGAAAAGGGAGCAGATTTGTCCCATTTAGCCTCAGAACGATGGGTCAATGGGATAAAATTGCCAGGACATGGATGTATTGCCATACAAGGAATAACTTCCTAACAACCATGGAACAAGCAGTCTGTAGCAACGAGCTTCTTGTCACTGGAAGTTTCCAGACACAGGCTGGGCAACTTCCTATCAGATATGCTGTAAAGCTGATTCCCATGTGGAGTCAGAGGTTAGTCACAAAATGATAGCTAAGATTTGCACGGACTCCCGTCTTCTAGGAGCTTACGGGCTCTCTAATTCAAAGAACGGGACCTTCTGCTTCCCTCTGGGAAACTACCTCCCAGAGGGAAGGGTTCTGGGGCTGGGGGTGGGAGTGTGGCTATTTGGGGCCAGCTCATAACTGTTGTTAGTAGCTCATGGTTCAGGCCCCGGGCGGTTTCCTCTAATTAAAACAGAAACCTCAATTACTACAGAGCCAAAGTCAGAGCACGTGTTGCTGCTTAATAGGGGCAGATTTACAAGGTATTAACAACACTGGAGTTAATTATTGCTGAGGCTCCAGGTGTTGCAAATCACCCAAATTGGAACCACATGAGGTGCTGGGCTAAGTAGTAGGTGTAGTTTCCAGCAAGGCCCCGATGGATGATGGGTGATAGGTAAAGGGTGGGGGCCGGACACTCCTGGGATGAGACACAGAAATATCTGCTCCTTCCATTGAGCTTCATTTGATATGGTTTCCAATCACTTGATGGTCTCTAAAATTCCTTACAATTCTATCATCTGTTCTATGTTTGAAGACCCAGGCAGTGGTAGAGGGAGCAGAGAGTCAAGTACGGGTATTTATTAGGTGGCCCTAAAGGGGCAAAGAGGCATCTGGTGGCACAGTGGCTGGAGCTCTGGGCTCGGAGGTAGGAAGATCTGAATTCCAACATGCCCTCAGACACTCACTAGGTATATGATCCTGCTCAAATCACTTGCCCTCTGCTTGCCTTAATGCACTGGAGAGGAAAATGGCAAAACCACGTCAGTTATCTTTGCCAGGAAAGCCCTTTGGACCATACGATCCAGAGTCACAAAGAGTGTAGCCTGACTGAACAAGAACAAAATGAAAAAAGCTGCAAAGAATGGGAGTTTCCACTGTGTGCAGACATATTCCACTACGTCCCTCAGTTTTGGGGGATAATTGATTTACACCTTCAAAGGCTGAATTATTTACCATAATATATGGTAGGTGATCTGGATCAGTAACATCTGTGCATATCTGGATTTCCTCCAAGGACCACCTGTTGGCCCCAGCTGGCTGTGGGTGTCTGGGCATACATGTAAGAGCCGAGACTCTGCTTAGGAAGGACTCTGCCATTTTAGTGTGCCCTGGACACAGTGCCAAGAGGCTCAGTGTAAAATGGGGTACAACCTCAAGTAATAGAGAAACTATGCGTACACTGGATAGAGGGTTGAACCTGGGGTTGGGACAGACTTGA
This sequence comes from Sarcophilus harrisii, assembly GCF_902635505.1. Lineage (NCBI taxonomy): Eukaryota > Metazoa > Chordata > Mammalia > Dasyuromorphia > Dasyuridae > Sarcophilus > Sarcophilus harrisii. The sequence goes on along the minus strand of NC_045427.1, from coordinate 435,406,128 downwards.
ATTCAGATCCTGTGTCAGAAGCTCACTCGTTAAGCCTCCATCTCCACTTATAAAATGAGAACTCACTGATCCCCAAGTTTCTTCCCAGTTCTAACATCCTTGCTTTAAGATGTTACTTGAGGCCTAAAAAATTGACAAAAACAAAAGTGCTCAAATTCGTTGTGGGCAAAGTTGTAGAGAAACACACATTCATTGCTGGTGGAATTCATTCTTTGTAGAAATTTTTTTTTCAGAGAGCAATGTCCAGCGTGCAATAAAGGTACCAAAAAAAACATGCACTTTAACCAGAAATTCCAAGGTTAGAAATGTAGCTTGAAAATGCTATCAAAAAATACACCAAAAACAAAACCCATTTCAAAGATGTTCATAAGAATAAAGGAAGTAAGTGTTTATTAAGCATCTATTTTATACTAAGCACTTTACAAATATTTTCTCAGTTCATCCTCACATCAGTCCTGGGAGGTAAGTACTATTATGATCCTCCTCTTATTGGAAAAAATGAAGGCAAACAGATTAATTGACTTGCATAGGATGTAAGTGTCTAAGATTGGATTTGAACTTGTCTACCTGATTCCAGGCTCAGGGCTTTACTGTGCCATCTAGCTTCATTAAATGTAATTGCAGCAAAAGTGAAACCATTCTAAGGTTCCATGAAGAGGATAATAGTTAAATAAATTTTTTTTCAATGACTAATTTATAAATATGTTTAATATGAATGTACATGTATAATCAATATCAGATTATTTGTCATCTCAAGTTTGGGGAAGGGAAGGAACTTGGAATTCAAAATCTTATAAAAGTGAATGTTGAACAATACTATATGATGATCAATTCTGATGGACGTGGCCCTCTTCAGCAATGAGATAAACCAAATCAGTTCCAATGGAGCAGTAATGAACTGAACCAGCTACACCCAGGGAAAGAACTCTGGGAAATGACTATGAACCACTACATAGAATTCCCAATCCCTCTATTTTTGTCTACCTGCATTTTTGATTTCCTTCACAGGCTAATTGTACAATATTTCAGAGTCTGATTCTTTTTGTACAGCAAAATAACGGTTTGGACATATATACTTATTGTGTATCTAATTTATACTTTAACATATTTAACATGTATTGGTCATCCTGCCATCTAGGGGAAGGGATGGGGGGAAGGACAGAAAAATTGGAACAAAAGGTTGGCAATTGTCAATGCTGTAAAATTACCCATGCATATAACTTGTAAATAAAAAGCTATTAAAAAGCAAAAAAAAAGAATGTTGAAAACTATCTTTATATGTAATTGGGAAAAATTACTATTACGTGAGAAGAAAAATTATTGTGCATTAGTGTAATGGAATGTTCTAATTTTCTTGGTATCAGTAAGGATGAGGAATATGAAAGAAAAGGAAGGAGCACTATCTCTGGACTCAGAGGATTTAAATCCAAATCTCTCTAGGTCCAAATCATAGAAAGTGATTATGGTTGTCATTTAATTTTAATCAACTGTCAAGTGTGGAGATTGATCAATAGTTCTACTTATATGGTCCTATGATCCTACGATCCTATAAAATAATCCAATAAAAGAAAAATTAGAATAAAAAAAGTAGAATATACTGTAAATATGGCTATTATAAGAAGAGAAGTGACTGAGAATGAATGGACAGCAAATCCTGATGGAGATTTTTAAAGTTGTTGTGGTACTTTATGTACTGAAATGAAATGTATTGAAATTATGAATTAAAAATAAAGTACTAAGCAATTATAATTAGCATCATTGATGTTTACCATTAAGTTTTAATAAAGCATTTAATTTTGTAAAAATTATATGTCTTTAGGTTCCTTCCAATTCAGGTTGCCTTTTATGTGCTGAGACCTTTGCCCTCTGCTATTCTGTTTTAAGGAATATTCTAGTTCTACTATTCTATATTTTATAACTTTGCTCTCTCTGGGTTTTGCTATTTAAGAGGGGAAGGAGAACCATAAAGCTTTACCAGTAGAATTCAAAACAGTTATGGGAGATATTGTTTTTAGCTTGGGATATCTATAAAATCACTTCCTGCCGATTACTTACTCATTGAGTTAATGTTATCTCTGAGTTTTACTTCACCCATCTTTATAACAAGAATTGATATAAGACAATTACAAAATTAAATAATTGAAAAATAATGTCATTGGGTTTTGCAAAATATTTATTGATTGGATAATGTATGTAGTAGAGCTAGGAACACCTGGTGCTTGGAGGCAAAATCACCTCAAAATGAAGAAATCTATGTAAAAAGCAAATAGTTCAATTGGTTTTGAGGTATGTTGAGAAAGAGCATCAAAGGTTTCCTCTCCCGTCTTTAAGAAGAGTATGTACCACTTCAACCCATTTTCATATTTATTTTCTATTTTCCGATTTAATTTTGGACATATTTTTTCTATTTGAAACTATTTGTTGGCAAGAGAATATGGTACTCAGAGACAAAAATATCCAGCGTCACTTTAATGAAAAACAGGGACACTCCCTATGAGCGCAAAGGGAGCAAAGAGACACCAGGACACAGAGGGGATCATGGGAAAGGAACCAAGAATGAGAGGTAGAGAGAGAGAGAGAAATGACCATTTATGGTAAAGGAAACCAGCAAGGAAAATGAGCAATTCTTCTAACAAGGGACTGAGACATTAATTAGTGAACAAAATTGTTAGTGGACAATATTTCAAATTGACCTTGGGGTAGTAAAAGTCATTTCTCTGGCCTGTTTTCTCATCTATATAGAAGTGGTGCTGTACACATTGACCTCTTATTTATTGTAAGTATTGTTAAGATTCTGTCCTTTGGCCTGGAGGAGGATGATAATGATGGTCATGGGGATTTTTGACAATTTCCCTTACTCTTTCACTAGATTTTTTCCCACAAGGTGAAATAGTTTGGTGAGACACGGGAAATGGCTTTCCAGTTCCTTGTTTTTCTTCTTTATTTTCCCTTGAATGAATGAATGAAATGTAATGAATGAAAAAGCAATTATTAAAGCTTACTGTGTTAGCCACTGTGCTGGGCAACTGGGGATGGAATTTTTTTTTTTTTTAACGAGACAATCTCTCTCAAGAAGCTTAAATGCTAATGGAAGAAGGCAGCAATATAAGGAAGTGGTCAGCAGGAAAGGGTGTGTTGTTCTAAGGAGGTGGAAGGTAGTGATGGTAAGTGTGAGGTAAGAGGGTGACGATCTGTGGGAGGTAGAAATGAGAATCTTTGCTTGCCATGTGAAACAAGTAGGCATTGATCCTGAGAATCAGACTTATGGGTTCTCTGTGTTAGACTAACTGTCTGAAATATGGGTAAGGGGCTGTTGGTTTGGAGAAGAGGGCTTCTTGGGTTGCCAGGGAGTCCTGCCAGAGCCTTTCCACCTGTGGGGATCAAAACCAGCAAAATGGGACAGATGAGATCCACCTCTCAGTGTTATTTTGGTGAGCTTCACTGAAGTAGATTATAGAGTTCCGGGACTGCCAGTTATTGTGGAGCATGAATGGGAAATGGGCTTTCTTCTGGGCATTGTTGGTCTCTCAACTTAAACTCTAGGGACCAGGATCCAGAAAAACATGAATTTCTTCTCTTAGGCCCTTCCTATGACTTCAGGCACATGGAAGGATTTGCAGGGCGAGGGCAGCTGATAGTTACAAATCAAGGACCTGATTTATTTCTTTTTCATTATCCTTATAGAGTAAACTGAGAGTCTATAGAATGTTGTTCTTCTGAGTTATATGGATTTAATCCATTGAGATTGATCTAGGAAATTTTCCAGGTATGGGTGGAGCCATAGGGGTTAATTTTATATTTTTACATATTTAATAAATCCTATACTAGATTCAGAACTTTGTCGGTGAGATTTTCTTGCTTCTCTGGTCACTTGAAGCAGCATGGTTTTGGGGTGGACAGTTTGTACTTTCATACTGAGAGAATTTACACATACACACCTGAGAGGGAGACTTTGTTGGAACCACTGGGCTGGTGTCTGAGTATAGCACCACATTACACTCTTTTTCTGATTAAGAAATAGTAAATGTGCACCTTGTCTTTCTATGGATTTAAGGAAAGCAAGATGTGAGCTCATGTGAGCTTCTAGTGCTAGAGGTCCACATAGGTCATACGGTGTACTCATTAAAGTCATATGCCGCTTACACTTGTGGCATTTATAAAATGAGCAGGTTGAATTAAGTGATCTCTAAGGTTCCCTCTATCATTCTGTATTTTGAAGATGCTTCCAACCCTAACAATCAGTGTTTTGAGGTCCTTTCTAGCTCTGATATTCTGTGTTCTAAATTCCAACATATTTTCCATATCTATCATCCTATAAATTTTAAATATATGAATAATAGGTTCAACCCTGACAATCAATGTTCTGAGGTCCTTTCTAACTCTGATATTCTGTGCTCTAAATTCCAAGGTATTTTCCAGATCTATCATCTTATTCATTTTAAACATATGAATAACAAGTCTTGCATCTTTTTCATCAATATATGATTACAGATTATAGATAGAAAGATCTTAGAAGCCTTCTCTTCTATACAAGTGAGAAAACTGAGTTCAAAAGAAAAAAAGTGATTTGCCAAAGATCACATAGGTCATCAGTAGCAAAGGTGAGATTTGAACCGGTTCTCCTATCCACTGATTCTTTGACTATCCCATGCTCCCTTCTCTGCCAAGTGCCTCATGTAGATTGAGCCAGTTGATGTCTGGACCCATTCCAAACTCTGTGGGTTATTTAGCGAAGGACAGCTGCTTCTGCCCTCACAAGCTCACAGTCCAGCTGAGGAGACAAGATTTCACATGAACATTTAAATATAACAAGCAAGAAGTGTCAGAGGGCAATATTAATTGTCCAAAGGTGGTACAATTAAGAAGGACTGTGATTCAAAGGAAAATTTACATCTCCTTGGTCTAGTGGCAGTCAGGATAGGCTTTGTGGTAGAAAAGGACAGATTTTTGATCTGAGCCTTGAAGGATTTTGAGAGAAAGAAAAAGGGAGAGAGAATACTCCATGGATGCTAGTTAGTTTGAGCAGAGAAACTGAGGCAGAATTGAGTCTATTATGGATGCTAGATGCTGAGGATTTGGACCAGGCTCTGTGGGTTGGGGAATTATGAAAAATAAAGCTAGAACCATAGGTTGTGGCTGTTTCTAATAGTGACAGACCTATATTTTTATCTGTTTTGGGGTGGGGGGGGCCACACTTCCAGTGTCAAAGCTAGAACATATCTTTGTGAGTTAGAAACATGGTAGTGAAATGAATACTGAATCTAAGGCAATCCCAATAAACTGGGTAGAAAATGCCATCTCCATCCAGAAAGAGAATTATGGAGATTGAATTTAAATCAACACATGCTACATTCATTTCTTTTTTCTGTTTTTCTTTATTGTCCCCCAGTTTTTCTCTTTTATTCTGATTTTTCTCTCCCAACATGATTCATAAAGAAATATGTATTAATTTTTTTAAAGAATTAAAATTCTTTTAATTTAATTAAAATTCTCATAAAAAATGAACAGTGAATTTGGAAATAGAAGTCCTAGATTTTTGAGCCAATCACTTTACACAGCTGGCCCTCAAATTTTTTGTCACAGCTGTAAATGGAAGAGTCTGTACTGGTTTACTTCAAGGTTCCCTCCCAACTATAAACCTATGATGCCATGGACTAATTCACCTCATTCTACAGAGAAGAAAACTGAAATTCAGAGAAAGAAAGTGTTTCCATGAAGCCATTCGGCTAGTTGGTGGCTAGGGACTGGCACCCAAATCACTGACTCCCAAGCCTGGCTCTTTGTTGCCATATCAGAATGGATCATCAGGGGCCTGTTTGGCCTCTGGCCCACCTTCCTGCTCTATCTCTTCTTTCTGACCTGATCCCCAACCTCTGTCCTTTGGTCATTTGGGGTGGCTTTTTGACCAAGGGGGTTTAGCTAAGGTAAGTCTGATCAGAGAGGTCACAGACCCTCCTCCTTGTGTATTTAACAATTTTTGGCCAAGGGTGGCTTTGCTGGCACTTCCTATCTGAATGGGGTAATGGAAAGAGCTCAGCATTTAGAGTCAGAAGTCTCAGTTCTGCTGCTAATTCACCATGACTTTTTGTCAGATCTCTTCCTCTCTCTGAGTTCAGTGTCTCCATGTGTAAGATTGCCAATATTCTTATTCTAAGGTCCCTATCAGTACTCTGGCTAAACTGGAGGAGTCGTCAGAAAGGAAAGGAAGAACAGGCAGGACTGAATTGCCACATGGTCCAATTAAAAAGGGTCTGAATTTGGAATGAGAAGACTTGGGTTCAAATCCAGATCCTAGGCAAGTCCCTTCACTTCCTCACCTGTAGAATAAGGATGCTTTATTAGATGATTTTAAAAGTACCTTCAAATTCTCATTATAATTCTATGAGCCCATGGGCTAATAATTCTAGTGAGGAAGTCAGTTTAGGGGAGAGTAGAGATTTTTTAGAAGGGAATTCTGAAGATTCCTATGAGAAATAAAATGGGAATTTTCCTTAATATGAATGCATATCATTAACCAATTTGGATTTTTACAAAGATATGTGTAGGGGGCAGAAAATTAATACAAAAACATAGCATAGTGATGTAAGAAGATAAGAAAAGGGTAAAAAATATCAAAGGTCACAATAAGTTGAAGCTGATAGAAAAGCTAAGGACAATAAAATTTTTTTATATTTTATATAATACAATATATATATTATATAATATATAACACATATATCATATATAAATATGTATTATCATTATATATTATGTATATATAATAAAATATTATTTTATGCTTTATTGAGGAAAAGAGGAGAATAAAAAACTGATGCTTGAGGAGGATGGACTGATGGTAACTGACCAGGAAGAGAAGAAAGAGCTACTCAAGCCTTACTTTATTTTACTTCTTTGGCAAGGAGAAGAATCTTCGAATTGTAGATGATGGAACCCAATGGACTAATAGGGAATTAAAGATTCTGGAGGATTCAGATTCTGTAGTATCATGTTACTATAATTATCTCAAGTGAATTGAATTTATTAAGCAGTTACTATTAAGCAGATTATTACATAATCCTATGGGTAGATTGTTGTGATGATTAAATAATATTGCTATTGTTATCCTTGTTTAACAGTTGAGGAAATTGAATCATATAGAAGGTAAGCTCAAAGTCATACAGCTAGTAAGTGTCTGAGGCTTGTTCTGAACTCATGTCTTCTTGACTCCACGCTCAGCACTTTTCTCAATACATCACCCTTCTGAGCTGCAGGCAAATGGTAAGGAAGCACCAAGTTACCTTTGATGAATTCAAGTTACCCAGGCCAATTCAATTACATTTACATATAGTAAATGTACTGATGGATATGATTGCTGAGCCATCATCAGTCATACTAAAAAGATCAGGGAGAATGAGAGAAGGATGAGGGAAGAAGCAAATATCCTAATTTTCAAAAAGGGAAAGAGAAAAGACTCTGCAAACTCCAGAACAATGAGTTTTACTTTGATTCTAGAATAGGTTAATAAAAATATGGCCAAAAACATTTGGAAAAGGAAGCAATAAACACAAAAGCCAATATTTTCTTTTCTGATAGGATCACTAAATGGGTCAGTTGGGGAATAGTATGATTATAATTTGCTCATAATTTAACAAAGTGTTTGATAAAGTGTTCTCTTGCTATTCTTGTGGAAAGGATGGAGAAATATGGACTAGAAGATAATATAATTAGATGGATTCAAAACTGATTGGATGACTCAAAGAATGGTCACTAATGCATTGATGTCAACTTGGAAGTTCTCTAGTGGTGTGTCCCAGGGATCAATACTTGGTCCTGTTTTATTTAACATATTTATCAAGATCTTATATGAAGATACAAATGGCATGTTTTGTGACATTCTTCTGGAATAAGATAGTCCTGGAATAAGACATAGGTTCCCCTATTAACCCTTGTTTTTTTTACACTTGGGCTTACAAGCTCCCCCAGTTCCCCACTGTAGGTGCAGCTGACAATAGTTAAAGTTCTTCTTGTTCGGGTATCCAGTTTGTTTCTGAGGGAAGACTTATGGACCAGCCAGAGACAGTGGGCAAAACAACCCCTTCATGAGTTCCGATGCTGAGAATACTATGTAAAACAATGGGCATCAGTTCAATGCAAAACTTTATTGCAAACAATAGGGGCATAGAGAAAGAGGAAAAGAATACCTAGAATACAATTCAGGCATATACACTAACACAAAGTATAATTCACATGAGGGCAGTACTGTATTGGGGAGCACAAAGACATGGGTACATTCAATAGGAAGGTATATTTCTTTTGGAGGGGAGGAAGTACTTTCAAGTACTCTTCTGAAAGTAAGATTATTATACTATGATTTTGGATAGCCCCCTTGGAGCTTACTGAGTTGCATATCAATATTTTTCAGGGCAAAATATTATTTGGAGGGTTGTTATCAGGAAGAAAAAACAAGCTGGTGGTAGATAAAATATTATTTGGGGACACAGCTTTATTAACATTCAAAAATATTGTCACTATTTTTCCATGATTATGTTCTATAAACCTATAGCCTCCATTAAGAGGAGACCGCCATGGTGGTCTGAAGACCATCAGGCTCAATGTTCTAACACGTGTATCACATATGCAGATAACACAAAAGCTGTGAAGAAATATCTAACACACTGGATCATAGGGTTAACATCCAAAAACATTGGAAAGCTAGATCAATAGACGAAGTCTAACACAAGGAAATGTGAAAGGGATAAATGTAAAGCCTTACATGGGTTCAAAAAATCAACTTTGCAAGTACAAGATTGGCATGGTTAGTTGGGAATTTGTCTGAAAAAGACTTAGGGATATTTTCTGAACTGAAAGCTCAATATGTCAAGAGTATAATATGGTAGCCAAAAAAGCTAATTTGATCTTGGACTGCATTAAAAGCAGTGTAGCTTTCAGGAATAAAGATGTAATAGTAGTCCCTATATACTTTGCTTTTTTCAGGTCAAATTTGGATGATGAGAGCCACAATTTGAGGACACTGATATGCTGGAGAATATAGAGGGAGGCAATTAGAATGATGAATATTTCATATTCATGAAATATAAAGATTGATTAGAGGAATTTGGAATGGTAAACTTGGAGAACAGAAGCTCCAGGAGGGACATCAAAGCTGACTTTAAAAGTTGGAAGGATTGTTGTGTCCAAGAGGAATTCAAAATGATTTTTAAAAAGTTTGTTTGACTTCACAAAAAGCACAAGGTGCAAAGAGAAAAATTTAGGCTTGATGTGAGGGGAAAAAAAACTTTTTCAACATGCAGAGCTATGCAAAGTTTAACAGGCTTTTTTAGAAGGGGATAAATTCTCCTTCTTTGGAACTCTAAAATCAAGGCTGGATGACACCCCAATCTGACACCAGTAAGTTAATGAACAGTGTTCAGTAGCATGTGCTAAATGTTATATAGACTGATGATGTTAAATTCAGAAATGGGGACTACTAAACTGTCTATTAGGATGTCTATAGGACAGACTTTTTAAAAAAATCTACATATTAATATTATCTGTTTTATTGTATTTTTTTATTTTGTCAAATATTTCCTAATTACATTTTTGTTATCTTATTGTTGTCATTTATTTTTTATTTTTTGCTGAGGCAATTGGGGTTAAGTGACTTGTCCAGGGTCACATAGCTAGGAAGTGCTAAGTGTCTGAGGTCAGATTTGAACTCAGGTCCTCCTGACTTCAGGGCTGGTGCTCTATCCATTATGTCACCCAGCTGCCCCTGTTGTCATTATTTTTAACAAAATTATTGTAAGGTATGATTTTTTCTTTGATCTACCTATTCTTTAGGATTAAATTATTTGGTTCCCAATTAATATCAAGCTGCTTCAAAGATCTTTATTGAATTTACTTTTTATTGCATTATAATCAGAAAAACATGCATTTAATCTTTCTGCTTTTCTGCATTTGTTAGAGCATTTTGCCCTAAATACAACTTCAGTTTTTGTAAAGGTACCATGCACAACTTGGAAACAAATATATTTCTTTCTGTTTCCATTTGATATTCTCCATACATCTATCATATTTAACTTTTCTAAAATTCTATTCATCTTTTTAACTTTTTTGTTTATTTTATGGTTAGATTTAACTAGGACTTCATAAAGTAAACTGAAGACCCCCTCAATTATAGTTTTACTGCCTATTTCTTTCTATAATATAAGATATTGTTGGATTCTGGTTTCTAATTAATTCGGATATTCTCTTCTGTTTTATGATGAGTTCATTCCTTTCATATTCATATTTAGCACAGATAACTGTGAACAGATAATTGTGACAGATAACTTTTTAATTTTGTTGCTAATTTAGGAATCTATTTTACTTCTGAACCACTACTTCCCTTAATATTCCCCATCTACTTTTCTCTTAAATCCTTTTCCTTCTACTTTTCTTTTGACTAGGATAAATATCTATATTTATCTATGTGTGTATATCTATTCTTCTTTCCTTGAATCAGGTCAGATGACCATTAAAATTCAAGTGTTGACTGATACCTTCCCATTACTCCTTCCATTATATAAACTCTTTCTTGTATACTTCTTTTATGTGAAATAATTTCCTCTAATTCTTCTTTTCCCTTTTCCCTTTTCTATGACATTGCTCTTTCTCATTTTTCCATTCTTCTTTTGGGATCATCTAAACATAATAGAATCATTCCCAAACTTTCTATTTAGACTCTCTCTAAGACCTCTAAAGTTCTGAGATGTTACAAGTATCATCTCTTTATATAATAATGGAAACAATTTAACCTTTTTTAGTCTTTTATTATTTCTCACTCATATTTACTTTTTTATATGCCTCTTTCAGTTCCCTTCTGATCTTTTATCAGAAATACTTGAAAGTCCACTACTTCATTAAATATCCATTTCTCTCCTGTAGAATTACACCCAGTTTTGCTGAGCAGATTGTTCTTGGTTGTAATCTTAGCTTTTTCCCTGTAGAACATCATATTCCAGTCCTTCCCTAGGTCTTTCCTCCACCAACACCTGCCTTAGTAGGCAACCCTTGTGAGTACTGATGGCCAGAAGAATTTGTCACCTGATAGTTTAGCCTCCTAATGAGAAGCCTCCTTTTAATAAGGCTGCCTTGACCTTAGCTGGGCTAGTCTAGGAACAACAGAAACTCTGCTCCCAGGCCATTCTCAAATTTTTCCAGCTTGGGAGGACCTGAAAGAGTTTGTGCTTTGCTAGTCAAATCTTTATTTAAGAACCTAGGCTCTTCTCTGAGCCATGATAAGGTAGAGCTCTGATGAAGGAATGAAATAGGTGCTAGACTTGTGATATCATTGCTACAGGGAATTCCCAGAAGAGGAAATTCTTTCTGCTAAATGCAAGTTGGAACCTTCTCTACAATTTATAGCCTTAAGTGCCTAGAGCACTGAGTTGTGACCTTATATGTAAAATGAGTGAGTCGAACTTGGTGATGACTAAGGTCTCTTCAAGTTCTAAATCTATGATCCTTTGTCTTATTATGAGTTATAGTAGGTAGGTGGAGAGAGCACTGGAGTTAGAAACATCTGAGTTTGAATTGTGCCTGAGATTACTGGTTGTATGATCCTGGGCAAGTCACTAAATCTCCTTTTGCCTTTATTTCCTCATTTATAAAACTGAAATACTAATAACACTTATTTCACAGGATTCTTTTGAGGACCAATTGAGATAACATATATGATACTTTGTAAATCTTAAAGAACTCATTGCATTGTTGTTATCATCCCCATCATCACCATTACCATCATCACCAAATGGCACACAGTCGTTTGTGTCAAAGTTGGGACCTGACTCTGGATTCTCTTTATCACTATACCTTTTTGTTTTATAACAAAGGACTAACAATTTTTGGTTGTTATCACTCTCTCATATAATCTAAGGTTTTATAAAGGGCTTTTTCTCTTTAGGATCCTGGTTAGGAAAAATATTATCTCAGAGGCTCAGAGAAGGCGTCAAAATAGGTGTCAGAAGCAGGATTCAAACACATCTCCTATAGTCACTTAAGGACTCGGACCGATCCCAGCACAACCACTCCACTCTCATGAAGTTAAGACTTCCCGACTAAAGGGGGAAAAACCTTTCAACAACTGGGACTCGTTTGGGTTTTGTTATTTTGGAAAAGCAGAGGGGGGTGCAGGAGGAATGGTCGGCAAGCTCAACCATATGGAAGCAGGCTGTCTGCTAATATGGAAAATAATTAAAATGGCTTAATTTTTTTTTATATATACTAATAACGAAAAGGGGAAGCATTTGGAGGGAGAGGGTGGTGAGTAAAGGGGAAAGTAAGACAGATGTCAGAATCACGCACTGAGTATGGCTTTTGCATGGTGGATGCTGCTGCAGTCTAGAAATCCAGGGCAAGACTGGAGGAGGAGATTTATGCATTGCATGAATAGTGCCCCAAGTAAGGAAGTAGAGAGAAAGACTAAGGGTGCCTCGCCCACGCTGGAAAGCCAGCCAACCCCCCCGGGTGACTGTGCATGGCACCCATTGTGGACTGCTTTGCATGTAGGACACCCTGGATCCACCCAGTTCTCACACTCACCTCTACCCTGCAGGGTCTCCTGACAGAGCCAAGCAGGCCTAAGAAGCATTTAGACTTGCAGGCAGAGGAAGGAAGCAACCAATTTATGACGCGGACTTCTTTCTTAGAGGGGCAAACAACAAAAGTGTGTACAGGCCCTCTGAGAGGGAAGGGATCTTAGAGATTTTCCAGTTCTCGGACCCCCTGATTTCCCAGATAAGGAAATAGAGGACTGGAGAGATTAAGTTCTGTTCATGGTCACACAACTAATAAGTGTAAGGGCTGACCCAGGAACACAAATCCATTGAATCCTAAGCATTTTGATTCTGTTTTTATACTACACAGGGTCAAATAAAATATGAGAGTTCTATATCTTACCTGAATGTTGCTCTGCTCCTTGATACAGAACATGCTTTCAGTTATTTGCTCACAAACCAAACTAAAATCACCTCTTTTCCTTGGTGGTTGCTTTCTTCCAGATCCCTTCCCTCTAAATCGTCACATACAGACAAGTAAAGAATTAGAAAAGGCTCTGTTCTCCCTTGGACTCAAAGAATCAGATTTGTCTCTCAGGGAATTCTTGGGCTGGCCTTGAAGGCACTCCATAAGGGGCCCCAACTTATGTAGAGTGGGAGAGAAAAAGAGAAACACACAGAGACAGAGAGATGGTGACAGAAACAGACAGACAAAGATAGAGGTGCATGATCACAGAGAGAGACAGAGACATTCAGAGAGACAGACATTCAGAGAGACAGAGAGGAGAGACAGAAAGAAAAGAGACAGAGGGACAGAGAGAGATGGTGACAGAAACAGACAAAGATAGAGGCGCATAAACACACAGAGAGACAGATACAGGGAGACAGAGACACTCAGAGACAGAGAGGAGAGAGAGAAAGAAAAGAAGCAGAGAGACAGAGAGAGGAGAGACTGAGATAGAAGAAGAGAGACGGAGGGACAAAAACAGAGAAGAAGCAAAGACAGAGTCAGAGAGAGACTTAGGATAGAGAAAGACAGAGAGAGAGGAGAGATGGGGAGATATATATATATATTTGTATATATGTAGATAGATATAAATACATATAGATATAGGTATATAGAGGGAGAGGGGGAGGCAAAGACAGAGAAGAGACAAAGAGAGAGAGAGAGACTGAGGGACAGAGAGGGGATATAGCCAAATAGCGGGGAGAGAGAGAAAATGAGAGAAAGAGAGAAAGAAAAGGAGACTGCTCTGAAGCTATTGAGTTCAACTATCCGTTTTTTCAAAGGTACAGGGAAGCTGTAACTTGTCTGAAGTGCCCCATTCCAGCCAAACTGGACTATTCACTTTTCCCTGATCTTTTCTCACCAGTTTCTCACCTCCATGTATTTGCACAGGGTTCCAATACATCCTCTTCTTATCTCTACCCCCCTCTCCTTTTTTCCTTTAAGGTCCGGCCGCCACCTCTTTTGTGAGCCTTGCATGTGATTCCAGCTGCAAGGGATCTCTGGTTTTCCTAGAGTCATTTGTCTGGTTTTCCCTCTGTGGCCATCATAACCTTTCTTATGTTATAGTTGTGGGTTGTTGTGGGTTTTGTGCCTGTTATTTTCCCTCCTTTAAACTGTAAGTGCCACAAAGGCAGAAACTGCTTTTTAAAAATCTTTGAATCCTTAGGGCTGAGCCTTGAATATAGTAGGTATGTAAGAGATATTTGTTGAATTATCCAGGAAGAAATATAGCCTTTTAGCAGAGGGGACAAGAATGATCAGGCATTGGATATGGAATTCCCCAGTATATGGGGGTCAGTTTCTCCCAATATGTTCTCTCTTGCATCTATATCCTCAGTTCTTCTGCCCACAAGAGTGTGTCTCTTTTAAACAAAGGTACCTCTTGGAAGCCAGTCAAAGAAATCCTTCAATGCAGTATATTTAATAGGTGAGAATTTTGAGTGTTTTCTGGGGAATATCTAACATAGAAAGTTAAGCCTAATCCAAACAGCTCACATTTCTATATCACTTTGCAGTTTGAAAAATACTATCCTTACAAAAACCTCAAAAGATGAGTGCAAATGTTATCCCAATTTTACTGATAAGAAAACAGATCCAGAGAGGTTAAAGCAGCTGGTCCATGGTTACGCAGCCAGGGAATTGGTCCTCAGATACAGATCACCTGATACTAAGTTCTGGGCCCTCCTCATAAGGTTCTGTACTATCACATATAGAACTGGAACTGGAAGGGATTTTAGAAATGTTCAGTCCATTGCATGTTTAAAGAAGGATATCCAGCTTCAGACATTTACTTACTAGCTGTGTGATCCTGAACAAGTTATTTAAACCTCTGTCTCAATTTCCTATCTGTAAAATCAGGGTATTAATATCATCTATGTCCCAGGGCTGTTTGTGAAGATTAAATTAGATAATATTTATATAGTACCTGGCATATAATAGATACCATATAAATGTTTATTCCCTTTCATCCTCATTTCTCTTCATTTTATAAATGGGGAAATTGAAATCAAAGAGATCAAGCCATCTAAGAATAGAAAGAGGCTCATCTAGTTATAGTTCACAGACTTGGGGATGGAAAAAGTTTAAATGTCACATAAATCAACCCCTTCATTTTTAAAAATTTATTTTGTTTACTAAAGCTTTTTATTTTCAAAATATATGCATCGATAATTTTCAACATTTCCCCTTGCAAAACCTTGTGTTGCAATTTTCCCTTCCCTTCCCTCCACCCCCTCCCCTAAATGGCAAGTTAAACATGTTACATGTTTAAATATGTATAATTCTTCTATACACATTTCCCCAATTATTATGCTTATAAGAAAAATCAGATCAAAAGGAAACAATGAGAAAGAAAACAAAAAGCAAGCAAAGTGAAAAAAAAAAAAAAAGTGTTGTGACCCACAGAACTCTCTCTGGGTGCAGATGGCTCTCTTCATCACAAGCCATTGGAATTGGCCTGAATCATCTCATGGTTGAAAAGAGCCATCTCTATTAGAACTGAATTCAGCCTGCTTTTTGTTTCTTATGGGACAAGAATATTCCAAAACATTCATATGCCATAACTTATTCAGCCATTCTCCAAATGATGGGCATCCACTCAGTTTCCAGTTTCTGGCCACTATAAACAGGGCCGCCACAAACATCCATGCACATACAGATCGCTTTCCCTTCTTTAGTATCTCTTTGCCATATAAGCCCAGTAGAAACACTGCTGGATCAAAGGGTATGCACAGTTTGATAGCCCTTTGGGTACCAATCTTCTTATTTTGCAGATAGATTTGTGAAGAGATTTGTCCAAAGTAGCACAGGTTACAAGCAAGTGGCAGAGTGTAACTTTCCCCAAGTTACATTTGTTTTATAGATTTGGAAAAGATCACACAGATAGATTGTGATAGGATTTAGGCCAGACTCATAGACTATCAAAAATAGATGGGAGAGAGTCAGCTAGAGGCTGCAGTGGATAGAGTTCAGGCTCTGGAATTGGGAGGACCTGAGTTCAAATCCAGTCTCAGACACAGTAACTGCAACTCTGGGCAAGTCACTTAAGGATTTGATTTGCCAAAAAGAAGAAAGAAAGAAAGAAAGAAAGAAAGAAAGAAAGAAAGAAAGAAAGAAAGAAAGAAAGAAAGAAAGAAAGAAAGAAAGAAAGAAAGAAAGAAAGAATAAAAAAGTAAATCTTTGATTTTTACATTTTGGAAAACTGAGGCTCAGAGAAGGAATTACTTATTCAAGGTCACAAAGAATTAGTGTAGAGCCAGGGCTGGGATCCAGGACTCCATTTCTCAGCAAAATTCTCCAGTGAAGGATTAAGAAATCTCTTCTCGAGCCTTGAACTTCAGGGACCTGCCTGTTCTCCCTGTCTGAGCTGGCCATCCTAGCTGGTCTCTGTGTCCGCACCCGATGCTGAATTCCTGGGGTGGGCGTGATAAGTGTGGGTTTGCACTTAACTGGCAGTCCTATGTTTACTTGTCTGTGGTCCTGGTGGTCTCAGCCTGAGTCTGGGTGAATCTGGAGCTAAATACCTTGCCTCCGGGAATAGGCTGTGGTGAGTTCATTCTGCAGCCCTCCTTTCTGACCTCTTAAAAAAGTCAGCCTATGACAGTGTAAAGAGCGCTGGATTTGGAGTCAAATCCAGATGACTCACTTCACCTTATGGGGCCTCAGTTTCCAAATCCAGAGGATCTGGGTTCAAATGCCGATTCTCTTCCTTACTACCTATGTGATCTTGGGCCAAGCACAAGCTATTCTCTGGGCTTAGTTTCTCAGTTATAAAATGAGAGGATTAAACTAGAAAATGTCTAAGGGTCTCTTCTTTCTAAGTCCTATCATTCTACGATCCTTTAGGCAAGAACTCCAGGTTATGCTGGTAAATCAGTTATGGCAATCAATATTCCTCATATTCCTCTGCTGGCATTCAGGGCCCTCCATACTGCCATCTTGGCCTGTCTCTCTGGCATTCTCTTTCTCTGCCCTCCAGTAATCACATCCACTTCCAGAACAGCCTCAATTTCTCACTGAAGTCCTAACACTTTATACTTTCCCACTTCTGCATCATACTCATTGTATTTCTTTCAATTTTATCAGTCCTCCAGGATCCAACTTGAGGAATACTTCCTCCATCATTTTCATGTGTTTGTGGAACTGAGTGGATTCCAGGTCTGATATTTCTGAGTCTTCTGATATTGGGCAGGCCACTAACTTCTTAAAGACTCGGTTTCTTTATCTGTAAAATTAGAGATGAACTAGATTAGGCTGCATGCATCCCATACCCTACTAAATGCAGCCTGAATCACATTAAAATATAATTGGGAAATAGTTAACAAAATAAATAAAATCCAAGAAAACATAGATAATATCACATTTTAAAATTAAGTCAACATGTGGCCCTTGGAAATCCTTATGTATGTATTAGTGGTCCTGTTTCTATTTGAGTTGGCAAATGATGTCTAAGACTGCCTTCACTGAGCTAAACATTATGATTCTATCTTCTTCTCTCCCAAGTCTAGTCATTTTCCTGACTTGCTCATGCTGGTCACTGTTTTTTCTTGGTAGCTTGGAATAAAAACTTTGATCATTATAAATTAATTTTTAATAATTTATTGTTCAGTCATGTTCAACTCTTTGTGACCTCATTTGGGGTTTTCTTGACAGAGATACAGTAGTGGTTTGTCATTTCCTTCTCCATTTCATTTTATAGATGAGGAAACTGAGGCAATCAGGGTTAAGTGACTTAGCTAGGGTCACACAAATAGTAAGTGTCAGAGGCTGGATTTGAATGCAGGAAGATGAATCTTCCTGACTCCAGATCTAGTGTTCTATCCAGTGGGGCACCTAGCTTCTTTTTAAAAAATTAACAAGCATTTATTTTCTCTCCTTCCCACCTCCCCTGACATGGGAAAGAGAGTGAAAAAGAAAATTAAAACCTAAAAAAGAAAACCCTTTTAACAAATATGTATAATCAAGCAAAACAAACTCGCACAATGACCACATCTAAAAATGCATGTCTCATTCTCCATGTTGAATGCATAATGACTTCTTTCTCAGAACTCTTCCCAGTTCTGGCATTCTGTAAAGTTCCTTCCAGCTTTTGCATTCTATGTTCTAAGCTCCCTTTCAGATATGGTATCCTATAATTACAAGATTCAAAACTCTTTTCTACCACTTCCCAAGAAAAGAACAATAGAACACATTCTCTCCTACACTCTCAATTTCCCCCTGGGATCCCCCTGGGATCCAAGATAATAGAATTGGTCCACTTTCCTTGAATTATCTTTGAGAAAGTGGATAGAATATAATGAATGTAAAATTTCTCTTTTTTCCAACCACTGACCTTTGGTGAGCATGCAACATTATAGGTCCCCTGGTACCATGTTGGTCATTGCATTGATCAGAATTCTTAAGTCTTTCATAGTTCCTTTTCTCAGTGTTATTATTATTGTATACATTTCTTCTCCAAATTTCTCTCACTTTATTTTATAGGCATTTTTAATGTTTCCTTTATCCTTCATATTCAATATTTTAATCATTTTTCAATTCAACCCATGAAATATTTTTCCATCCATCTTATTTCCATCTCTGAGGTCATTGTCTGGAGTCAGATCCTCATCAGCTTTCACCAGAACTACTTGGAATAGTTCTCTCCCATCTTTCTCCACTCCTATCTTGCAAAGGCTGCCAGACTAATCCTTCTAAGGCAGATCTGGTTACATTTTTCCTTTGTTTAATAATTTTCAAAGGCTCCCAATCTACCTACCAAATAATGATAATAGACCTCAGTCTGGCATTCAAGGTCTCACACAGTCTGGTACCATTCTACCTAGCCAGCCACCTTCTACTATCTCCCTTTATATTCCATCCAGTTGTTTACCCCAACTATCTACACCAACCATCTTCTTGCTATTTGCCCTCTGCATAGTTTACCTCCACCTGCTTTCCCCTTCTTGATCTGGGAACCATAATCAAGTCAATACTAACATAGCTGACAGAAAGACCATGTCACACAGCAGAGCTGTGGCTTAACTCCCAGACCTGTGATTTTCCCAGACCCCAACTCCTTTCTTTTGTCTTCATTCCCCTCCTACGTGTCTTGTCTCTCCCATCAAAATGTAAGCTTTTTGAGAGTAGGGGCTGTTCTGCTTTTGTATTTGTATTCCCAGGGATTAGCACATAGTAAATACTTAATAAATGCCATTCACTCATTTATTCAGTCATTTCCTTCACATGCTCTATATTCCAGGCCAACTAGATGACTCACCATGTTCCAAACATGTCCTTTCTCTACATCTTTGCTCAATCTGCTTCCAATGCTGAAATTCCTCTTTAGTCTACTTCACTCTCCATCTCTATTTATTGAAAGAAATCTTATATATTTTCCAGGATCTGACTGTCTCCTCCAGGACACCTCCCTTGATTTCCTCCAGAGGAAGTGATAAATTGTATGGATATCTTATTCATATCTCTGATATGCACGCTTCATATTCTAGAATTATTAGAATTATTTGTGTGTGTGTATGTCTTATCCTTCCAAAAGACTGTGATTTCCTTGAAGGCAGGGACAAAGCCTTTATTTCACATTTTTAAAAAATTATTTCTTAGCACAGAGCATACAATATGGACTTGCACAGTATATGCTGCTGGTTCCTATGAACCTGTGATTGCCAAACTGAAGAATGGATATGGTCAGGGAGGATCACTAAAGTGGTTTGAATAATAGAGAGACATAATAGAATACCTACTGTATTAGGAATGTCATGGGCTGCTTGGGTAGGCCAGACTGAAGTGAGAAGAGACAGACAGACTGGCAGACAGGAACAGAGACAAAGATATTGTATTCCAGAAAAGGGCCTGGGGAAGTTTGGTCCAATGTTTAACTGAATGAATGACCATAGTTGCGCCAGTGCACCCTACCTCCCTGGCCCACCCTGCCTCCCACTACATGCCTTCCTCAGTGGAAAATGTAAATCAAGGACTCCCTTCAGTGCCAGTGAGAGTTTACTGTGTGGTCTTGTAATAGAGGCTCAAAGAGGCCAGAGAATATTGCGAGGAGTTCCACCCCTCCCCAACCAGGACCCTATCATTAGCCCTGCTTCCCTCAGAGGTAGGTATGTATGTCTCGGTGGCTAGTGAGGGGGCAGAGCATGAACCCAGCCCCTCATTAAGTCACATTAAGTCGAGAGAGGGGGAGTACAGGGGACGGGGCCATTCTCAACCAAAGGTCAGTGGTTGGAAAAAAGAGCAGTTTTATATTCATTATATTTTATCCACTTTCTCAAAGACAATAATTCAAGGAAAGTGGACCAGGTCTATTATGTGGGCTCCAGGGCAGTGGAGAAATTGAGAGCTTGGGAGTGGTAGAAAAGAGATTTGGATCATGTAATTATAGTATATCAGATCTGGAAGGAAGGGAACTTAGAACATAGAATATCAGAGCTCGATAGAACCTTAGAACACAGAATGTCAAGAGCTGAAAGGTACCTTAGAATATGAAATGTTAGAAGTGTAATGGATCTTACAACATGAAATGTCAGAGCTGGAAGAGACCTTGGATCATAGAATCCCAGCACTGGAAGAAATCTTATAAACACTGAATATTAGAGCTGGAAGGGGCCTTAGAACATGAAATGTTAAAGTTGGAAGGGACTTAGAACATGAAATGTTAACAGCTGGAAGGAACCTTAGAACATGGATGTCAGAGCTGGAAGGTATCTGAGAACACAGAACATAAACTGTTAGAATTGAGAAAGACTTTAGAACCTAAAACAAAGAATACTGGATTGAGAGGAGAACTCAAGAACTCTAATTTCTACAGAAATATGAGATTTATACAGTGGTCTACTCATAATAGCCATGGGAGATTGGAAGTATGATCCTTATTAATCACTATTTTATAAATGAGGACACTGAGGTTCAGATAGTTGCCTATAACCAAACAGCTAGGTTGTGGCCAAACCAGGTCACAACTCAGGTTTCTGACTTCAAATCCAGAACTATTTCCACAATACGACACAAGCTTAAATCATGGAACATAGACTATCAGAGCTGGAAGGAACACTGTCACATAAAACATAAAATGTCACCATTATTGTAGACCTTAGAACATAGGCAAAAGGAAATAAACTCTTTGAAGAAGAGAAAGTATTTATTTGTGTCTGTATTCAAATAGCATATGCAAAACAGTCATTTAATTGAGCTTCAGCGCTACAAAAGTCTTCTGAAAATCACCTGGTTCAACCAGCTCATTTTATAAATTAGGAAACTTCAAAGGCCATTGGGATAGTTCAGGTGAAAGGTGCTGAAGGTCTGACTAATGTAATGGTTGTGTAAATGAAGGGAAGGGGATGAGTAGGAGAGATGTGGAAATAAGGTCATAATGAGTTATTGACACAATTGGAACTGGATCCCTAGTCTTCTGCCTTGATCAAGTGATATTTCCACTACTTCTGTTGCAGAAGCCTGAATCTTTAGACAATGTACTTAGTGTCCAAGGTGGACACTAGTTAAGAATGATCACCCCTCCTAACTCCTCATCACTCTATCATCAATGTGGAGTTTGAAATCCATCTTCTGAAGGACAAAGAGAATTCTGATAATGGATGAGAGAATGCTTCCTATTTGTAACCAATCAATTCTGAGTCCATGAGGAGGAATGATTCTTTCCCCATGGATCTTCAGTCTACTAAGGAACTCTTTCTTATAAAAGATTGTTTAATGTAATGAATTGATCTCTGGCTTAAGTGTGACAAAGACGTGAGTCTACTCCTTTGTGACATTGGGCAAATCACTTTCTTTCTTTTAAGAGCCTTGGACTCTTAGATCAAAGATCTAAAGCAAGAAGGGACATCAGGTCCATTACCCTCATTTTTCAGAGGACGAAACTGAGTCCCAGGTAGTATTAGTTACTTGCCCATGGCTGCAAAGGCAGTAAGCATCAGAGGATGTGAACTCAAGTCCTCAGACTCCAGTTTTCCAGTCTGCTTCATGTAAGGTTTCTTCCAGCTCTGACATTATATGAGATTATGAGTTGAGCCTTAAAATCTCAATTTCAATTTACAGAACTGATAGAAAGAGAGAAAGGTGCATGGGGAATGCCATGATTCAGGACAAAGAGGTGAGAATGAATAGAATGCATTTCTGTACATAAAAGAAACAAGCTGAGCTAGAGCCAGGTGAGGCCTTAGAAAAAAAGAAGCAGGTGATGAATTTAGAGAGGAGCCCAAATAGGTGAAATTATAGACCACTAAAGAAGGAGACAAGCCATGAATGGGGTAAGAAAGAATCAAAGAACCAGCCAAATCAAACACTAACAGAATCTAACCTAATTCCAATATTCTCAGACTATTAATTTCCTATTCAGCTAAGACAATAGATTCATTTTTCTATTTGATTTTCCTCGCTTTGGAATCTTTATTCTCAGTATTCTGAGCTATGTCTAAGAGAAAGCAATGTATTTTGGACATCAACATTAATGGAACTGGAGAAGGGAACAGTTTTTATCTGGCTAAAGGTCTGGTTGCAACTGTTTTATAGAGCCTAATTAATGGTATTCCTTTGACAAAGCCTTTTGAGTCCTAAAGTAGAGCTTCTTAAACTGGATCACAGCCCCATATGGGGTGATGTATTGAATGTGGGGGGGAATGAAATTATGATACATTATCAGTAAATGTTTGATTTGTATAGCTATTTTATATACCTATATACCTGAGGTCACATAAAAAATTTCTTATGTGAAAAGGGATTATGACTAAAAAAAAGTTTAATAAGTTCTTCTCTAGACAATGTAGAACCAAAGATTTCATTTGTTGTGAACTAGTGACTGAGACTTACGTTAACTCCTACCTAGAATCATTCTCTTTCTGTCCCATGGACTGAATTTCTTTAAAATACATTTTTTAAAAAAGTCTATTAGAAAACTTTCATAGGTTGCCATTTGTGGCAAGATGATAAATGGAATTATCAATTGACCTTAAGGTTAATCTCAATACTTTTCTGTGGTATGGTATTGAGGTATTACCTTTCTTTCATAGCTTCCATAGACATAGTCTACTATGGAGCACACAAGTTGGGGCCCAAAGTGAAACATGACAAGATCATTTTCCAACAAAAAAAGCTTGCTTTATCCAGACAATTGCCAGTTATTAATATTGGCTGTATGGACAGAATGAGGTCAAATATGTCATGCAATTGTGGTTCTTGTCTTCAAGTTCAAAATTATTGTCCCAGATCTGATGGAGAAGCAGATGTTCAAGATAAATGTACCCAGAGGAGTTTAGAACAGGCTTCCAAGGCAACTTCCTCAAGGAATTTTTAAAAAATACTCTTTTTAACATTCTTCCCCCTCCCTTTAAAAATTTATTATTTCTTAAAACATTCTTTTCTTTTTAAATTTTGAGTTCCAGATTCTCTCCCTCCCTTCACCCATTGAGAAGGCAAAAAATACAATATCAATTATACATGTGAAATTATTTCATATTTACTTCCATAAGGAAAATTTCTTTCCTTCACTGGGAATTAATTGTACAATCAGTTAGTCAAAAAGTATTTATGAAGTATGTGTCAAGTGGCATGTTAGCTCTAGCGATAAAATACAAAAATGATATAGTTCTAGATCTCAAGATACTTAGAGTCTAGTGATGGAAATGACATCTATCTTCATAAATACATACAAATTATTTGTAAATAAATGCAAATATAGAATTTTGGAGTGGAAGGAGACACAAGCAACAGAGGGAATCATTTGAGTTGAGTTTGAAGGAAACCAGAGATTTTAATAGCCCAAAGTGAGGAGAGAATATATTCTGGGAATGAGGAACATTGTTCAAAGGCTTGGAGATGAGAACTGGAATGTTGTGTGAGGAATAACAAGAAAGAGAGTTTGGCCAGATGTAGAGTATATGAAGGAGAATAATATATGATGAAGTTGCAAAGGTAGGTTTGGAGACAAGTTATGAAGGAATTTAAATGCCAAATAGAAGACTTTCTCTTTGACCCTAGATATAATAGGCAGCCATTGGAATTTATTGAGGAGGGAAGTGACAAAATCAGGTCCATGCTTTAGGAAAATCACTATGGCAACTAGGTGGAAGATGGATTGGAAGGAGGAGAGAGCTGAGATAGGAAAACCAAGCAGGTCCTCCTGATAATATTGTTGTTCAGTATTTTCACTTGTGTCTGATTCTTCATGACCCTATGTGAGATTTTCTTGGCAGAGCTACTATAGTGGTTTGCCATTTTCTTCTCTGCCTCATTTCACAGATGAGAAAACTGAGGCAAACAGGGTTAAGTGACTTTCCCAGATGACACAGTAAGTGTCTGAAGCTAGATTTGAACTCAGTTTTCCTACTCCAGACCTGGTGCTTTATCCACTGTGCCACCTCCCTGCCCATTCTGTGATGATCAAGAATCAATTTCATGGCTGTTCACTCCTTAAGGATCAGATGACAACATTTTGGAAACAGCAAGAGCTGACCAGTCGTGTAGATTAGTAAATAAACAATGTTAATACTCAACACCAGTGGTTCTCAAAGTATGGTCCAGAGCAGAGGTCCTCAAACTACGGCCCGCAGGACAGATGCAGCAGCTGAGGACGATTATCCCCCTCACCCAAGGCTATGAAGTTTCTTTATTAAAGGCCCACAAAACAAAGTTTTTGTTTTTACTATAGTCCGACCCTCCAACAGTCTGAGGGACAGTGAACTGGCCCCCTGTTTAAAAAGTTTGAGGACCCCTGGTCTAGAGAATCCTGGAGATTTCTGAAATCCTTTTAGAGGGTCTACAAATTCAAAAATAGTTTTTATTTACAATATGGTAAATGTCTATAAATATAACCCAGATAAACAAAAATGCTTTGGAGAGATCCTAAATAATTTTTAATAGGATAAAGATACTGAAAACAAAAGTTTGAGAACCACTGCTCAACACTATCCCAAGATGGTGGTGGTGGTAGGGTGTGAGGGGGACATATCCAGAACATACCCTATCTATGGAACAAGACCTTCAATCTTAAAGTCTTCCGAAGAATAGGTCCTCTAGTAAACTCTGGGACCCTGAGACTTTGGATTTCCCATGGAAATGTTCAGGATCTGAGATCTAAGATTCCACTAACTCAAGTTTTCTGTTTTGTTTCTTTTTTTTCCTACTTAATAATATTTTTATTTTTTTCCCTCAATTACATGTAAAGATAGTTTTCAGCATTCATTTTTATAAGATTCTGAGTTTCAAATTTTCTTCCTTCCTTCGCTCCCAAAGACAGTAAGCAATCCATCATAGCTATACATGTATAATCACATTAAACACATTTGCATATTAGTCTTGTTGAGAAAGAATAATCAGAACAAAAGGAGAAAAGCACAAGAAAGAAAAAGCAAAAAACAAATTTTTAAAAAATGGAAATAGCATGTTTTCATCTGCATTCAGATTCTATAGTTCTTTCTCTGGATATGGGCAGCATTTTCTTCCTGATTCTTTTGGTACTGTCCTGGATCATTGCATTGTTTTCATTGCTCAAAAGAGATAACTATCATTTTCTGTTGTGTTTCCACTAGGGTTAAATACAAAGCTCCTTCATCTGTCATTTGAAGTCCTTTACAACCTAACTCCAACTTGTTCTTCTTGGCTTAGTTTAGGATGACCCTTTGCTGCCCCTTTCTTTGGGCCTTTGCACAGGTTCTCCCTCATGTCAAAAATGCCCTCCATTTCTCCTTTTTTCCACCTTTTAGAATCTTTAGTTTCCTTTAAAGTTCAGCCCTAGTGTGACCTTCTACAATAGGTTGGTCCTTAACTCCAATCCCAATCTACTGGTGTTTTCCTCACTAAAACTACCTCATATTCATAGTATATATATTTTATATATACCTGTATATGTTGTCTCCCTTCATAGACCTAAGCTTTTTTAAGGTCAGGTAATGCTTCATTTTTGTTTTGTCTCCCCGTAACTAGAAAATTCTAGGACATAATATGTATGCACTTAACAAATATTTATTGATTGAGAATTTTAAAATTCCATTCGTTTTCTTTAAAAATTCACTTATATATTTTGTTTTTATGTCACTTTAATTTCCAAGTATATCTCTCCCATCAAGGTTGATGAGGTCACCCACTGAATCTTGAGCCATTGCCAGTCATCTTGTCTTTGGTCCTGCCACTAAATTTTGATGACTCTGGGAGAGAGAGTGAGATTGATGACTTTATGCAATTCTGCCTCGCTTAAATCCAATTCCCCTGCAAGTCAAGACATGATGTCATTAGTTCTCTTTGAAAATAAAAGACAAACAACAACTCTATTCTGTGTCAGGTCCTTCTAGTTTTCATGATCCTCTGTATTCTGCAAATTCCTTGTCTTACTATGTAGCAGTATTTCGTTACATTCGTCACACAGTATTCGTTACACAATTTGTTTTAACTATTCCCTCAATCATGTTGCTTGTAGATTGGTTCACTGATTGGTTAAATGATATATATGGGTCTGGGATCTGGGTAAGAGAACAGGGATGAATATAGAGATTTGAGAAATGTTGGAAGAGGGGGTGAATTAGAAATGAAACCATGGGAATAAATTAGATCTCTGAGGGAAAAAGATATAGATAAGGGCAGTAGAGGACTAATAACCAACATGCAAAGTACATTGTCAGCCAGGAGACAAAATCAAAAAAAGCTGAGACATAAGGCAAGTGATCCAAGAGAAAGAGGAAAATGAGAAAGAGGAAACTCAAGAGACAATCACCCAAGCCCATTGTCCTACAGCCTCATCCCACCATGGTCACTCCCTTCAGACTTGCCTATGTTCTTCTCCTCCGTGGCCTGATGGCTCAGCATTTGGAAGCTACCACGAGCTTCCTCTGGGCACCCAGAGCCTGGGCTTCCCACCAAGAAATAACATTGAGTGAAAGAAACCCTCCAATGTATTAGGCTGACTTTGTTTGACGGCCAATTCTGAAAATTCAATTTGTCGGCCACATAAACAGGATACAAAGCCGGGCAAGAACAGGCTCCAAGGGGAACATTTGAAAGCAAGGAAAAAAGGGAACAGCAACCTGTAGGGAGAATGTGGCTGCACATTCCTCCCCGGCCTGAAAACCCACCACTAATCACATCCAGATCCCATTGCCCCTTGCCGAGGCTCACTGGCTCGCTTGCTTGCTCTCTTAAATTTCATTTCTCTCTCCAAAGACTTGACATCTATTCTGCTGTTCCACTAACTCTCCATGACATTGAGCAATTCCTTCCCTTGTCTGGGCCTTGGTTTCTCCATCAATAAAATGAAGCAGTTGGACTCCATGATTGAGGAGCAGCTTAGAACAGCAGAAAGAACCCTGAACTTGGGAGTCATCTGAGTTCAAATCTTTTGGGACCTTAACCTTGCCTTGTCTCTCGAATATACTTTCCAAGTCTAAATCAATGAGCTTATAGATTTTTAAGATCCCACCATCCTTGATGTTCTAAATTCAAAAGACTCTGACATTTATTAACTGTGTTATGATGGACAATTCAGACACTCAGAGATACTCCTTTGTTAAATGGGACTAAAGCTGACATTATCTGCCTTGCTGGGTTATTATTGTGTGAAGAATGCTCTATATGCCCTGAGGTTATATAAATAAATTTATGATTATTCTTATTATCTTTTAGGGTTCCTCTAAAAGTTAACCAAGGCTCCTTGTGTCTGTTCGTAGCTGTGTGATCCAGGAAAAGCCACTTTCTCTGGACTCTGGATTGTGGACTCTTTCTCTAAAATGACTGGACTGGATTGTAATTTTGGTGGATTTGGTAAACATCAATTCAAGGCACAAGGCCATTCCATTTGTCTTGCATTCTCTCCCTTCACAGCATAGGTCTAGCCCACTTTCTGTTTTGGATAAAAGCCCCATGACTAGGACCAGGGGCTTCTCTATCCCTTCTTATATCCCATCCATGCTCCCCTGTGAGAAACAAGGAGCTTTAGGAGATATATTTTGACTCCTTTTCTCCGGCAACTATTCTTTGGATACTCAAAGAATACTAGAGTGTAAGACTTACATTGTCTTAGAATTAAAAATTCAGAGAATCATAAGAACCTTAGAATTCTTGAACTGGGAATGAGTAGAAGGCATAGTGGATAGAGCACAAGCATGGGAGTCAGCACCTGCATTCAAATCTAACCTCAGACACTTGACAATTAATAGCTGTGTGATCTTGGGCAAGTCACTTAACCCCAAAATTCCTTCACCAAAAAATCCCAAACAAAATAAAAAAGAGTCCTTGAATCTTAGACTATGGATTCATAGACTCATAAAATGATAGAATCTTAGAATTGGATCATAAAATTAAAAAGCTGGAAAAGAAGTTAGAAGTTTTACTTCTCAGTTAAATACATGAATCCAGTAAGTAGTTATTCCATTTTGCTTAAATACTTCAAATGATGAGGAATTCACCACTTGATCCTTCTCTTTTTTGATATCTCTCATCACTGGATTTGTCACTGTAATTCACAGAAACTTTAAAATGCCAAGGGATCCATGTGTAGACAATCTCCACTAAACAAAATGGGTACATAGCTTGAAGACTTGTGCAAAGGGGCTTGGGCCACTGCTACTTTTTTTCTATTTATATGCCATTGCTATTTTCGGCACCAAGTGAAAATGGGAACACAAAAACAGCTTGCTTTCCTTGTTTGCCTTGGACAATGGCTCACTGTCCTATAGGAGAAGCCCCGGCCACTTCTTAGAAGCATTTCACATTGGATCATAGAATCATAGGTGTCAGAAATAGAAAGGATCCTGGGATAAAACACCAGACTGTAGAATCTGAAGGGTCCTTAGAGTTAAAGGGGCCTGAGAATCAAACTCTTTCTCATATTGAAAAGAAGGAATTTGAGATCAAGATGGTGAAAGTACCTTACCTAAAATCTAAGAGCAGTTAGCAGCAAAACTAGGACAGCAGTGTGGGTCCCGGCCCAGGCCCCTTTCCAACAGGCCACACACCACTGTGTTTCTACCCTGGTACCTATCTGCTTCCTCTTCTTCCTTTTCCTCTTCTGCCTTTGCCGGCTTCTACTGGTACCCCATCCATTCCTGCGGCCTCCCACCCACCACCCTGCCAGGCGCTGCTGGGTCACCAGACAGTGGCCAGGTTCCATTGCTGGCGGCAATGACTGTTTCTCTGTCGTTTTCATTAAGTTCTCAATTATTAAAAAATGCCGGCAGAAACGTGGCATCCGGCTGAGCCTGGCAGGGGGAAGGTGAAGCATTTTCCCAGCCCCTAGCCCTGAGCCCAGAGCTTCCACTCTGTGCGAGGGAATATAAACAAGACTCCCCATGAGCTTTTCTGAACTTTATGAATTGCTCCCTCCCCATTAGTGGGGCCACCAGCTCTTTTTATTAACGAAGATATTTTGGCTTTAGATATTTGCTCAAACTGTTCAGTGGAGGTTTGTCCAACGAAGGCTTCCTCAACCCTCTACTGTTTGTGGAATACAAAGGTTAATCAGAAAACATGGGAGAGTTATTAAAAAATAGAACAGGTTATCTCGTAAAACACTGAACACCCCAACACTTGAAATCTTTAAATCAAGACTAGACAACCATTTTAAATGATGTTAAGGAAGGAATTCATTTACTGAGTCACAAGGGAATGGACAAAATGACCTTGAAGATCCCTTCAAACTCTGACATTAACTTCCATGTACTCTGTATGTCGCTTATACATATCTATCTAGGTATTATCTCTCTCATTAAATGGGACAGTAAGTGGGAAAGTGGATAGAACACCACCAAGCCCTGGAGTCAGGAGGAACTGAATTCAAATCTGCCTTCAGATCTAGCTGGGTGACCCTGGACAAGTCATTTAACCCTGTTTGCCTTGATTTCCTCATTTGTAAAATCAGCTGAAGAAGGAAATGGCAAACCACTACAGTATTTGCCAAGGAAATGTCAGATGGTATCATGAAGTTGAACATGACTGAAAATGACTGAATAACAACTTTTTCATTAAAAAGTGAGCTACTCAACATCAGGGACTGTTTTTGCCTTTCACTGTAACTCTAATACTTCGTACAAAGCCTCACACATAGTTATCACTTAAGAAATTCTTGTTGACTTACTGACCTTGGGTGAAAATGTTTTCTGGCTCTCACTTCCCCTCCTTGTTCTTCTGTTAGCTACTTGGCACTATATTGGTATTTTATTATAAGGGAAACTTGTGGAACTTGCCTGGCCATCCTCTGGACATTGGAAGAGCACATGAGTCAGATGCCTGTGTTCTAGGCCATAGCTGGGAGCCTGGGAGCTGAGAGAAGAAAAAATCTGTATTCAATCCCCTGCTAGTGCTACCTCTAGGCTGAATTGCCCCAGAATGCCTTCTTTTAGGATGGAGAGCAAAGACAACTTGAAAGACCTTTCCTTTTTCAAAAAATAGGATCCATTTTCATCTATAATTATTTCACATTCATTTCTTTTTATTTGATTCTACAGTCATGAGAAGAAGACAAATCAGGGAAAACCTAGATAGATAATTAGAAGAAGTGAGTTTTAGTCCTAGATCTGGAACCTTTAAAATACTTCAAAACAATTTGTTTCCTTAATAATGTTATGGTTTTAGCTTTTGCATTTAAAAAGTTTTCTTTGAAACCTTCATTTGCCTTCATCAGACCACCAGATAGGTTCGGGAATAGATCAAGAACCCCTGAATAAAGCAGTTTCCCAAGTTTCTTCCAGCTTTCTCATTCCATGCTCTAAATGAGGTTCTTTGCAACTCCAACATTCTATATCTCATCCCTATTCTCAGAGCCATTTCAGTTCTAAACTTTCTTTTCAGATCCCTCTATTACAAAATTTCTTCCATCTCAAATATGTTATACTTGATGTTTTCAGGTCCCTTTTAGCTTTAACACTCTGTGCTCTTTATATGAGACTTTCTCAAATCAATACAAGAATTGGAACCTCAAGTCTCCTTACTACCAGTCTATTGCTCTTTCCCACTACAGAGGCCCAGAAAGGGTGAGCATCAGTGCCAAATAAGTGTTTTGAGTTTTAGCAGGATGATGGGATGGGGGTCACTGTCATATTTATGGAAACAGGAAAGCAAATATCCTATCCCTCTGGCTCTTAAATAGC
Source organism: Sarcophilus harrisii (assembly GCF_902635505.1). Taxonomy (NCBI): domain Eukaryota; kingdom Metazoa; phylum Chordata; class Mammalia; order Dasyuromorphia; family Dasyuridae; genus Sarcophilus; species Sarcophilus harrisii. The sequence goes on along the minus strand of NC_045427.1, from coordinate 435,375,019 downwards.
ACCCAAGCATCTCAATAAAAGCAACATATGCTGATCAGGACATAGGCTTCAGATGTGGTGACATGAACTTTTAATTAATCATATAATGTAGTCAAACAATCTCCCCTGCTCCCCCTTCCACTCTCTCTCTCCCTCTGTCCTTTCTTTTACTGCCTAGAAGCTTCATTCTCATGCGGAGAAAATAGCAAATTTCCTATTCTAGGGAGACAGCAAATTCTCCCTGATCCATCAAACCAAGTTTCTGGCATGAGAGAGCACTACCCACCCACCCCACGGAATTTAAAATTCCTCCAGTCTCAAGGAATACTGCATGAGCAAATTGGTACATTAGCCTATATGGGATGAAGACCATCATTATGTACTTTCTCTTTCTGCATCTCAGTTTCCCTATTTGTAAAACATCTTGGTTGACAGGCAGCATGATAGAGTGGTAAAGGTAATGTATTTGAAACTGAAGAATCCTGTTCTGCTATTAATTTTCTGTGTGATCTTAGGTAAATCACCTAACTTTTAGGGACCTCATTTTCATCTGTAAAATAAAAGATAATATTTAAGGTATTTTCTAATTGGGGCAGCTAATAATCTCGGAGTGCTAGGCCAGCCTCAGATACTTCCTAGCTGTGTGAACCTGAGCAAGTCCTGTAACTCTATCTGCCTCAGTTTCCTCATCTGTAAAATACATTGAATCAGGAAATGGCAAACTATTTCAGTATCTTTGCCAAGAAAACTCCAAATGGGATCACAAAGAGTCAGATCTAATTTTCTAATTATGATGTTCCACATTCTAGATTTTTACCTACGCTGTTGTAGGTGGAGGTATAGCTCTACATGGAGACAGGGGCCTGGTTTCAATGACCTTTACTACCCTATTTTAGACATTATTTGGCATCTGTGAAGTTTCATCATGATTCAGGCTGCAATGTTCCCTGGCTACTCAATCATTCTGAGAACTAGCTAGCTCAGATGTATTCCCCCAGGGCCCTGTGGCTTAACTCTAGGGATGCATGGGAGACAAGCAACCCGACTAACTGTCCGGCCAACCCAGCCTCTGGAACACCCCCACCCTGCCCCAAGCTGGAACAAGCACAAAAGTCCTTTTCTTTGGGCAGCCCTGGGCTGACTGGTCAGAATGGTAGCGATTAGAGCTCATCAAGCTGGTCTGCGATTAGAAAGCACCAGGGCAGGGAATCAGCAGGCCTTGGTCCCGGAACAAAGCAGTCCCTAGAAATGCACAAGCCCAGGCTTGGGAAGGGAAGAACAGGAACAGGGGGTTTCATCGGTCTGGCTTTTCCCTTGGTTCTTCCTTCCATGAAATTAGAGCATCATGAAATATTAGAATTCTAGAATCTTATCCTCAGAAATTTGGAATGTTAGACTCCCAGACCTCCAAAATTCTGGGATGTTAGAATTCTAGGATTTTAGCCTCACAGACCCCCAGAATTCAGGTCTCACAGTTCCCCACAATTCTGGAATCTTAGAGAATATTTGAATCTTAGAAAAATAGATTCCATCCTAAACTCTTAGAATCATAGAATATTAAAATCATAGAATCTTTGATTCCTAGAAATCTAGATCCTTAGAGTTGAAGAGCACATGTGTTCTAGATGAAGCTGATTGAAAATCTGGAATCCTCTCTCCTGTTCTCCTCTGCCTTTGGATTTTGGAGTGACTCAAACCATTGTGAAGTCCATTTTTTGTTTTTACCCTCTTTGCTTTGTCTTTGCTCACTGCCTTTTTTTCCCCAAATCTTTCAGTATAAGGAAAGTTTTCCTATGCCCTCTGATGTATGACTATACATAAAAAAAAAACAGGAGAGTTCAGCCATTGGTTGTATTTTGAATGGCGGTGAGGTATCAACAAACTATAGTTTTATCTCTTTTATGTATCTGAAACGGGTTTCCTCACTGCTGGTCATCTTGCAATTAACAACCTTTCTGGCTTACCAGTAGTTTCCCCAAGGAATATACAAATGTGTATAGGAACTGGGAAAGTTATGGGATGAGAATTTGATTTCTATCTTCAAGTATTTGATAAATTGCTATTTTGAGGTTTAAACCTGTTGTTGTTCACATATTCTGTGAATGCTGAATAAATATTTAATGATGGTAATGGAAAAAAGTCTGTTGTTGCTCCAGGGGACAAAACTAGGAGCAGAGGATAGAAGGCAAGGAGTCAAGCTTGGCTATAATGCCACTTTTGACTCTGGTAGTTTCTGTGATATATCTTTATATATATATATTTCTATAGGTATAGATATGTATGCATGTATGTATGTGTATATATATTTATATGTGTATAAATATGTGAATATATGCACATATTTACACATATGAGGGCAGAGAAGAAGAAGAGGAATGAGAGAAACAGACAGACAGACACGGTAAAAGTGGCAGACACAGAGAGATAGAGAAAGAGGAGAAGAGAGAGAAAAAGAAAGAGGAGAGAGAGAAAAAGGAGAAAGTAATAGAGAAGGAAGAGAGAGGGGAGAAAGAAGAGAGTGGGAAAGGGAGAGAAAGGGGATAGTGAGAGAGAGAGTGAGATAGGAGACAGGAACAGAAACAGAGAGACAGAGAAAATGAATAGAGAGGAGAGACAGACAGAGAAAAATGGAGAGAAAGGAGACAGAGAAGCAGAAAGAGAGAGAAAGAGACAGAGAGACAGAGACAGAGAGAGAGACAGACACAGAGAGAAAGGAGACAGAGAGGCAGAGTGAAAGAGAGACAGGCAGAGAAAGAAAAAGGGACAGAAAGAAAGGAGACAGAGAGGCAGAGTGAAAGAGAGACAGAGACAGAGAAAAAGACAGAGACAGACAAGCAGAGACAGAGAAAAATAGAGAGAAAGAAGACAGAGAGACAGAGAGAGACAAAGAGAGACAGAGACAGACAGACAGACAGAAGAGAGACAGAGACAGAGAAACAGACAGAGACAGACAGAAATAGAGAGAAAGGAGACAAAGAGGCAGAATGAGAGGGGGGAGAGAGAGAGAGAGAGAGAGAGAGAGAGAGAGAGAGAGAGAGATGGAGACAGAGAGAAATAGAGAGAAAGGAGACAGAGACAGAGAGAGACAGACAAGGAGAGACAGGCAGAGACAGAGAGACAGAGACAGAAAGAAAAGGGAGAGACAGAGAGAGACAGAGACAAAGAGACAAGAGAGAGAGAAACAGACAGAGAGGGGGAGGAAGGAGGGAGAGAAACAGAGCAACAGAGAGTTAGAAAGAGACAGAGAGAGACAAGCAGAGAGAGATAAAGACAGAGAAATAGAGAGAAATACTGAGGAAGGAGAGAGAGAGAGAGAGAGAGAATCTTATTTGCTTGGTGTCCCTTGCTTTCTTCCTCCATAAACTGCAGGTCTCTCCAATGGTCTCCTGTCTCTCCCAGTTCTGGTGGTTTATCACTCTATAAGATAACAGAAAAATGCAGACCTTAGGGGATGTATTTTGCTCCTTAAATCATGAAGAGGGAGGAGAGAACTTGTCAACACTCCAGTCTGGGGGATGAGTTCACTGTGCACATGGCAGCTATTTCAAGCAGAACAGAGAGATGTATCCATGGGAGTCCCTGTGGAGATCAAAAGCAGTGTGTGGACATTATCTGGATGGCATATACAGACATATGCAGCGTATATATTGGGTCTGATCTCTGGGCCTGGGATGTCAGTTCCAATTTAAGTTATGGAAGCCACTGGGCTGAGGCAGAGAACAATGTTGGGGACTGGAGGGAAAAAAAAGATAAAAGATCTTAGAAATTAGGATGCAAGAGCCCTTTCTCTTGGCTGTTAGGGGATATGTGCTTGCAAAATGCAAGCCCATCATAATTTTAGCAGCAGAATAAGAGAAAATTAAGATGATGCAGTTAAAAGAGCAATGGTCTTGGGGGTTAGAGCAATGGAGCATGAGTCCTGTTTCAAATACTCGCCAACTATATAACCTTGGCCATAACACTTAATGTATTAGTTTGTTTATCTGGGAGATGGAGGATTACTGTGAAGACATACTTATAGTCTTCAAGTACCATAAAAAGATGAGGAAGAGAAATTGAGAAGTCCAGAGTTCAGTGGATCATCAATGAGAATGTTGAAATCACTGATGATGAGAGAAAAGAGTCTCTGAGAAGGCATTAAGGAAGCAACTGTTGTTTTGTCATTACAGAACTATAAATTGTCAGAGCTGGGAGAGATCATCGGTCTAGAGCTGGAAGGCTCCCAAAGGTTAGTTATTCCTATCCCTTTGTTTTATAGACAAGTAAAGTGAGGCCCATGGAGAGTAAGTGGCTTTTTCAAGGTCACACATATAAGCAACAGAGATTCAAACTCAAGTTCTCTGACTTCAGAGTTGTCTTATCGCTGTATCACAATGCCTTACAATATAGGATTTCACTGTCTCTCTCTCTCTCTCTCTCTCTCTCTCTCTATATATATATATATATATATATATATATATATAGAGAGAGAGAGAGAGAGAGAGAGAGAGAGAGAGAGAGTATATTAGATCTGAAAGGACCTTCTGAGCCTAGATTATGCTAAACTGGAAGGGACATTAGAACACATATCAAAACTAAAAGAGATCTTAGACAGAAGCTCAGACAAACTACTGTGTATTGAACTTCTTTATTTTCTTTATATTTATTCCATATAACATGTCTGTCTTTGTGATCTCCCCCATTTGAATGTAAACTCCTTGCGACTATCGATTGTTTCATTGATTATCTCTGTAACTGGCACCTAGGATAGTGCCTGCTCCAACCTGGATGTTTAACAAATTTTTGTTGATTCTTAAAATAAAACAACTTTCTAATGTTTCAGGTGAGGAAACTGAGGTCCAGCAAGAGAAAATAATTTGCTCAAGATCACAAGACTGAATGATGGAAGAGCTAAGGAGATCCTCCCTTTCTACCCAATGCCCTTCCAACTGCATTCAATTTCATTCTCCCCTAGTCTCCCCTTAAGTCCCCCCTATACACACACCCAGAGCCTCTCTGTCAGCCATGAAGTGATGAGATTGATTTCTCAGCCCATGGGGGATTTACAATCCCCCAGCCTCAATCTCTGCCATTCATCTTTCCAGCCCTTCCCCTGGTCAGTTACTGAGGGATTGGCTTGATTATGAACATGTTTTGGAAATATTTTCACTGTTGTTTTTAAATTTTTTCCTTTGTTTGAAAGAGTGTTACAATGCTGACCACAAAGAAAAAAAAATAAGAAAAGAAAGCAAGGAAGAAACCGAAAATTCTAAACGTAAATCCAGAAATGGCCGGACTTGGTCATCAGAGTTGGAAAATGTCCCGCCACAGTTTGAGGCCCTCAAAGGCCTGGCACAGGCGAGGGACTTGGGCAGCCAACACCAGGTCCATTGACATATCCTGGCTCCAAACATGCCTCAGTTTCATAGGATGTTGGCCTGGGGTCTCCACTTTCATACTTGTGTACAAATCCTCCTCTTCCCAGAGGCTCCAAATGTTTAAGCAACCATAACACAATGATTTATTCCCTTCCTATCCATTTAATGGATGGATGTAATGAGGCCCAGAGAGATTCTAAAACTAATTTCTGTCATATAGCAAGTTAAGGATAGATTTGGGGTTGGAATCCTGGTATTAGAACTCAGCCTTTGGTCATTGTGAAGGTCAGTCTGGGACCAAGGTCTGGGTCTAGTCTAAAGCTAGAACTGGGACTCACTGCAGGACCAAGAAATAATTAATTCAGCCTAAGATGAGCTGGAAAAGGATACCTCTTAGGACCCTCTTATATTATAGCAGAATTATAGCATCTTGACACAAGAAGGGCCCCAAAGAGATCATCTGATCCATACCCCTGCCTCTGTACTTTCATTCCAGAAAGATGAGATTTCTCTACAATTTTTTAATGATTAGAACCCTCACTCTAGAGAATTCTTCTAAATATTAAGCCTAATTATTTCCTATTATAATGCCTAGGCTACTCACTACATTTCTTTTACTCTCCCCATCCTGCTTTATGGAAACAGGCAAATTGTGATGTTGGCCACAGTTTTGTCTTCCATAAAACAAGCAAGCTGACCTAGATCTAAACTTCTTAACCTTTTCTTTTCTTTTCAAGTCATGGACCCTTTGGCAATTTGGTAGAATCTATAGAACCCTTTCTCAGAACAATGTTTTTGAACAATTGAAGAAAATGCTAATTTCAGTTAGAAGTTCATGAAAAAAAATTTGTTATCCATCCAAGTTCATGGATTCTTTTAAATTTATCACTGGACTCCTTGGAAGTCCATGGATCCCAGCTTAATAACACTTTGTCTATATGCTCTTTATGTCCCCTTCCAGCCTTAATAGTCATCTGTGACCCTATGGCATCAAACTATGGGAGAATTTCTAAAAGCAAAGAGGTGTATTTGGTCCAAGACAGAGGGATGGACTCACTGACCTACAGGAGTCTGCTTCTGCTCCAGGCATCTTTGATTTCTTTCTCCCTCCCCTCGCAAAAAAGAAATGCCCTCCAAGACCATTCCTTCCCTCTCCGCCCACACAGGGATGCGAATGACTGGGGGATGAAAGCATATTAAGGCATTTCTTTAAACTTGTTTGTTTATGGAAAGAAGTTTCAAGCCAGCCGCTGAAAACCTGCATTTTACGGGTAATTTTTCAATTTATTTCACACTGGTATTAAAAAGGAAAAAAAAATGCCAGCCATTATTCCAAGGAGGTATTGTATGTAGGGGTGGGGTGGGGAGCATTGACTGGTATGAAACAGTTCTCTTGACCAGATCAAACTTTCTGGAGACAAGTTGAAGTATTGTCTCTAAGGAAGACCAAATGAAGTGAAAAAATAAAGAGAACAGAGTGGCCAGGGAGAGAACTAGAACAGGACAGTGAGAATAGAAAGAAAAATCTGGGAGAAGTCTGAGAATATCAGGTCCAGAAAGTCCCTTAGAGTATGGATTGTTAGACTGTTAGATCTGGCCAGAATCTTAAAGTGGAAAGGGCCATCTAGTCCAACCCATATTTACCAAGAATCCCTTCTCCAACATATCCAACAATTGACCAGTGAGATCAATATGAGACCAGTCTCCTGCTTCCTATTCAATTGCTGTTTCTACTATATCATCTAGCCTGTAACTTTTTCAGAAACTATGATCCAATTCCCTCCTTTTTTCTTTTTCTTTTTCATTTTGTCACACCACTCCCATTACTAGCTGCATGGCCTTAAGTATGTCATTTCCTCTCTTTAAGCTTTAGTTTCCTCATATGTCAAAGGAAGATAACAATTATTTTCCTGCCTATTATGGAGGTTATTGAAGGATTAAATGAGATGATGTGATTTGCTAGACACAGTCACAATTTCTGAATCTCTATAAAAATAGGAGCTGTTACTACTTTTATTATGATCTCCCCAAAAGTGTTGTTTGACATGTATCCATTTAGAAAATTAAATTAAAGAGTCCAATATCTACCTCTTGAAATAAAGTCTTTGAACTTCATGATTACTAAGGTCACCCAGCTGGAACATTCTGTGTTCTACCTTCTAAGAGCTCTTTTATTTCTGATTTTCTATATTCTATCATCTAAGGTTCTTTCTAGTTTTAACATTCCAACATTAGAATGTGTGATGATTTTAGTCGGTAGAATCATAGAAAAATTTTTAAAAGAACTTAGAACATAGAACATACAATTATAGAATTGTAAAGAGCCTTGGAACACAAAATGCTGCCATTCCTATAGTCTTGGCCACTAGGGAAGCTGAGTGAAACCCTTGAGATACAGAGTTCTGAGCTGCAGTGGGTTTAGGTGTCCATTCTAAATCTAGCATCAAAAAGATGAGTCTCTCTGGAGATGAGTGCACCAGGATGCCTAAAGAGGGATGAACCTGTTCAAGTCAGAAATAGAGCAGGTCTAAGCTCCCAGGGTGATCAGTAGTAGAACTGTACCCCGCACTTCCAACCTGGGCTAGATAGGGAGACCTGATCTTCCGAGAGAGACAGAGACAGAAAGACAGAGAAAGAGAGAGAGTCAGAGAGAGAGAAACAGAGAGAGAGAGAGAAAGAGAGAGAGAGAGAGAGAGAGAGAGAGAGAGAGAGAGAAACAGAGAGAGTCAGAGAGAGAAACAAAGAGATAGAGAGGGAGAGACAGAGACAGACAGAAGAAGAAAAGGAGGAAAGAAGAGAGGAAGGGGAGAGAGGGGGGAGAGAAGGAGACAGAGAGAAACAGAAAAAGAAATATAGAATATTAAACCACAGAACATTAGACTATTGAATTAGAAACTGGGACTTGCCCTGACTACACATGTATTATGTACTATGTGCTGGAGGCACTCTTTCCTTGACAGTGGGATCCTTATTATTATAGATTCATTGACAATGTGAATAATCAGAGGCTTGGACACATCTACATTTTGAAGACTTGCCTAAAGTCATGGAGCTGAGAAGAAACAGGGCCAGGACTAGATAATAATATGACAGATCTGGAGCTTATAAATCATTTTGGAATAATTTGTAATTGTAATGATTAGAATGCGTGATAATTTTAGTCTGTAGAATCATAGAAAACTTTTTAAAAGAACTTAGAACATAGAACATATGTTCTAAGGACCTTACAAATCACTTATCTTTACCCCTTCATTTTACAGATGAAGACACTGAGACTCAGAGAGATTAAGGGACTTGCCCTGTTTCAGGGCAAGTGATTCTTGTTACTATTCCTTTATGACTAAAATCTTGGTGGCTTTGCAGTCCACAACTCAAGAGTTTGAGTTTCTTGTCAAAGAGGATAACTTTCTATTCTAGGTAAGGCCCTGATGATCTGCTGGACATCAGCTGGGTTACTGACCAGTCTGTTGAATGAGCAAGAAGTTAACTTTTAAAGAGCAAAGAAAAAAGAAATAAGTAAAGAAAATAAAAATAAGCCCCCTGGAGATGAGTTTGGAAAAAACAAATGCCAGGTTGGCATGGATCACACTGATTCACATGGGGCTGAGAGAAGCTTTTTTTGGTAAGAGTCTGCCATTTTGTATACACACACACACACACACACACACACACACACACATGGCAGAGACATGGAGGGACACCCCTGCAAAAAAAAATAGAGATACAGATGAATATAAAAGGCAGGACAACTAAAAGAGTGATAGACATATGCAAAGAGAAGCAGATACAAAAGAAGAGAGACACATAGAGAAAGAGAGACAAATGTACAGAGGGATAGAAAGGCAGGAGAAAAGCAGCCATAGAAACAGACAGGTGGGAGAGGACCTGAGAAAAAAGAAACAGGCCAAGGATAGCAAGGTAAGAGAGACAGAGACAATCTAAGCACAGAGCCAGAGAGAGATGAGCAGACTAAAAGCTAGACAGAGAAAAGCAGAAAAAGATGGGAGGGACGGGGAGAGGGAGCAGCCTACCCAGAGAACAGAGCACTGGGCTAGATGTCAGACCTGAGTGTGAGTCCTAGCTCTGCCACCAACTGTCTGTGGGACTCAGTGAAAGTCATTTCCTCCCTCTATATATTGATTCTATCTTCTGTCAAAGTAACATGTGTAGGAATTAGAGGAGGTAATGAAATGTTATGAGATTGAAATATAGAAGAGACAAAGTCACAGGCAGAAAGAGAAGAGAGAGGAAGGAGAGGCAGAAGAGGGACAAATAGAGACAGAGACATAGAAAGAGAGACACAGAGAGACAGTCAGAGACGGGGATAGAGAGAGACAGAGTGAGACAGAGAGAAGAGAGAAGAGAGGGACAAAGAGAAGAGAGGGACAGAGACAGAGAGAGTGAGGGAGGAGAGAGAGGGAGAGACAGAGACAAAGAGAGGGAAAGTGGGGAGAGACAGAGAAGAGAAATAAAACCAGAGAGAGTAGAAGGAAGAGAGAGAGAGAGAGAGAGAGAGAGAGAGAGAGAGAGAGAGAAGAGAAGAGAAGAGAAGAGAAGAGAAGAGAAGAGAAGAGAAGAGAAGAGAAGAGAAGAGAAGAGAAGAGAAGAGAAGAGAGGAACAGAGACAGAAGGTGAGGAAGGAGAAAGACAGAGAAGGGAAAAAAGAGAGAGAGAGGGAAGGGAAGAGAAGAGAATGAAAGAGAAGAGAAACAGAGGCAGAGAGAGAGTGGAAAGAGAACAGAAAGGAGAGAAAGAAAAAAGGGGCAGAGAATGAGAGAGGAGAGAGGAATGAAAGACAGATGAGGTGAAGAAAGGACAGAAAGAGAAAGAGAGAAGAGAAATAGAGGCAGAGATAGACAAGAGACAGAGACACAGAGAGAGGGGGAGAGGGAGGGAGTGCTCACAGCTAGACTGTGACTAACAGGCACAAACTGCTCTGGGGCCAAGGCTCCGGAGCTAGGGAGGAGACTTCTAATTCAGTTGAGAGAGAGTTAAATCCCCAATTCCTTGACTCCACCCCATCATTTGAGTTCAGTGGTCTCCTTACACTCCTACTGTTAACCTGGCTCCCGCCTCAGGCGGGCAGGCAGCAGGACGGGGGGCTCAGGCCAAGTCTGACTGAAGAGCAGCCAACAGCAGCCAGTCTGGTCCCAGGTTTGCCCTCCTGAGGGGTGGCTGGGAGCCGGGTGGGTGGCTCAGCTTCTCCCCTTGGGAAGTGGACTGGAGGAAGGCTTGGCTTATAAAGCCAGGGGATGTGGAGAACAGGCTGACCATAGCCTTTCTGGGGCCCTGCAGGCCATGCCTCCCAGAGGTGCTTGATAGCCAGCTGCCTGGGGCCACCCCACCCTCCATGCCACCCTGAGCTCTGGGTCCCTTCAGAGTCCCCTCCAGGGTCAGACCAACCCTCTGGTGCCGAGGGGTTCGTGAGAGCCCCCTTGGCGAGCCACTCACATTAAAGCTCCCTTTTCTACTGCCACCTCTCCCTCCCTCTGGCCCTCTGTCAGCATCTGGCAAGAACCCTCCCACCCCTCCGCCCGCCGACTGGATGATCTGACTCTTCCCCTGCCCACCACGATTGCTGTCCAGATGCCCTGGATCCTGCTCACACTGCTGCTATTCGGGGACGCTGTGGAAATGTTCGCCCTAAACCACAGCAAGAAACAAGGTATGGTCCCTGGTCTCGGGACAACTGGGAAGGGGGTCCAAGAACTGTGTTCTCTTTTCACATCCTCACTCCTTCCCTCACCTCACCCCTGTCCATCCCTTCTCCCGCCCCATCAGGGAAACGTGGAACACCACTCTGCTGAAGACTATATGCCCTAAGTGGGGCCAAGGTCAAGGGAGCTGGTTCCATCATCCAGTGTGAGACATAAGCAGGGTGGCTCAAAGGAGAGAGTCCTAAGTTAGGGGACGGAGCCTGAGCTCCTATATCAGGTCAGCTAATTCACTGTGTGATCTTGGGGGAGGACTTCCCTCTCTCTGGGTCTCGATTTTCTCCTATGGAAAAGAAGGGAGATGTACTAAACCAGATCTTTAAGGTCCATTCTTGCTCTGATATTCTGTTTTAAGGTTTCTTATGATACTAACATTCTATGTTCCAAGGGCCCTCTCAGCTCCGATATTCTGTATTTTACGTTTCTTTATGACATTGATATTCTATGTTCTAAGGTCCCTTCAAGCTCTGACATTCTATGTTCTTTGAATGTGGATTCTAAATATTGCAAATGAGTTAGAAGTCAGTGGTCAGTAATAATCCTTCACATTTGTATAGCACTTTATGGTTATACAATATTCTTAAATTCATCATTCTCTTTACTTCTCTTCAGATGAGCAAGACAGATACGATTATTTTTATTTTATAGAAGGAAAAACTAAAGAAGAGAAGTGGCTAACATCACTTTTATGTCCATGAAATAACGGACCCAGGTTTGGAACCCTAATGTTCTGAGTCCTCATTCAGAACTTTTTCTACTGTGTTATCTGGGCTGAACTGAGGAGAGGTAACTGAAGCAAGAGAATGTATATATATTATTGATTCCAAGAATGACCCTTGAAAGAAATGAGGAAGGTGGTTCCTTTTTTTTGAATTTTCTGTTGAGAATCTGAGATCAGCAGGGGAATGGAATTGCCAAGGTGCCTGAGACAGGAGAAAATACTTGGTGTGTCTGACCTTAATTAGTTTCGGGTGTGGAAGACTGGATACATATACAAGATGCCTATGGATAATGTGCAGCCTTATTTCAAGCAAACTGACCAAAGAATTATGAAGCTGCTGCATCACAAGCGCCTGGCACAGAGGGGTGGAAGATTAATTAATGTGCTATAATATAGCATCATGGTGCTGTAGAAAGCCTATTGTCATTTAGAGTTTGGATCATTTACAATGATAGACTTAGATCCAATTATCCCTCTGTTATCTAGTCACTGAGTAATTCTGGTGAAATCAGAGGACCATGGAGTTGATGCTAGAAAGGGTTCCAGAGGTTAACTTTTTCATTTTTCTAGGGGACGCCCATTAAGTTTAAGTGACTTGTCCAAAGTCAGGCAATTTTTCTTGATTCTAGATTCATTACTTTTCCCACTAGACCTCCAAATCTTTGAGTGTCTACAATGGGGGTAACAATCATGTCATTGTCCTCCTTACAGGAGTGAGGGGAGGAAATTGATATGGAATTTTTAAAGTACTTATAGAAATGAATACAATTATTAATAATGACTAAGCTTCCTGTTATGCATAAGGTATCGGGGCAGTTGTCTTTCTAATGACTTTGATGGATAAGATAAAATATATGATTCCCAACTTTCACGAAGCCCAGAGTCCACTTGGAAAAATAAAGCTGACGCTCAAAAAATTGTCATAAACCATCCAAAGATATGCATGAGCCACACACAGTACATAGTGGGTCCTGAGTGAATGTTTGTTGTTGACTTTGCAGGACCATAGGAATCTAAAGGGGAGAGTAGTCACTAGGGAAGAAAGTGATTAGGGAAGACTTCCTGGAGTGGAGACATGAGCTGCACCTTGACAGTCAGGTGATCCTCGATAGGATCATGCATTGAACTGCAAGGGACCTCAGAGACCATCCATTCTCACCCCTTTGTTTTACAGATGAGGAAACTGAGACCCAGAGAGTTCAGGTGACATAGTCACACAGGTAGTAAATGACATATACGAGACTTGAACCCAGATCTATGACTGTGATTTCACTCCAAATCCAGTTTTGCTCTTTTTCATTGTATCATGGTAGCCTTGGAATCCGAAGACTTGGATTTATATCCTGGTTCTGACATGTACCATCAGTGTAACCCTTCAAGCCCAAATTAGTCTTTGTAAAATATAAGATTGTTGGGGGGCGGGGGGAATGGAGTCTATAGTGTGCTATGGAAAGGGCAGTACTTGTTACAGTCAGAGCGATGGACAAGGATGGAAAAGAAGAAGGGAGGGCTTGAGGTAGACCAGAATGATAGTAAAATAGGTCACATTTCTTTAGCACTTTTAGTTTTATGAAGTACCAGGGATTACCTCATCTTTTGTACTTACATCTCCAGAACCTAGCACAGTGCCTGGCACATGGCACGTGTCTAATAAAAACTCATTGCTTGATTTCCTCACTCATCCCTTCGGAGAGATAATGGAATTGGATCATTCCAAAGACAGCCATAAATTTGGTTAGGAGACCTCTGGCTGCAGCAAAGGGTGTGTTTTGAACAGGAGATTAGATTAGATTGGAACCCAACAGGGCTAAGTCTGGAATTACATAGAGATAGAGACAGAGATAAAGATATATAGATATAGTGTGGAATAGGCAGCCTAGAGAAGAAATGAGGCGAAGATATTGCAAAGTAATGGAAAATTAGGCAGTTTCCTGAAAAAATGCATGCCCCAAGGAAAAGAGCCAGAGGCTGAGAGACAGAAGACCTTAATTCTATCACTATCACTGACTTATGTAACCTCAAATAGGTTACATAAACAGGTTCCCCTCAGGATCTCCATTTTCCTATCTGTAAAATGAAGAGGATATCCTAGATTATCTCTCAGATCCTTTCTCGCTTTGATGTTCTATGCTCTAATTATCTCTTCTATCTCTGAGATCTATCAAAAAGAATAAAAGAATTGCGATTCCACTTTCCTTAGAGTTGTCTGGGGATTATGGCATGGTCAATATTTCCAGTCTCATTCTTTGGGAGGGGGAGTTAAGCTGTCTCTCATTCAACTGATATATTGTCCCCAAGAATGTTTCAAGAATCACACACACATACACACACACACACACACACACACAGTGCTTACACTTTTTAAAATGTTATGTAATTTTTTCCTCACAGTAGCCCTAAGGGGATAGTTCTATTATTTTCCCCATTTTATAATAAAGGAAAACCGAGGCATAGAGGTTATTTGAACTTAAAACTTCCCAACTGGAGGTCCAGCAAGTGCTCTATCCAGTGCATCGGCTAGCTGCCTCTAATAAAAAGAATTTGTTAAGGAGAATACTTATTATGGATGCTACTTCCCCTAAATTTTGTGGCCTGATCATCTGATGGAATGTCAGAGCTGGAAGAGATCTTTAGATTACAGGACTTGGAGTCATGAGAATTCTTAGATGTCATTTAGTAGTTGAGGAAATGGACACTAGTTGGGATTATGAATCCTGACCATCTGATCCCAAACCTGCATCATGCCCCCCACTGTCAGTATCGTCTAACCCCAGATCCCCCTCCCTTTTTTTTTTTAGTAACAGTGGGGAAATCGTGCAGAGGTTCTGTCACTAGATGAAGTTTATGTCCTTAAGTTGTTTAGTAGCATTGGAACTTGAATATGGGTCTCCTGACTCTGAATCCAAGGCTTTTTCCACTCTCCCACTCCCCCCTTCCCTTCATCACATGGGCATTAGCCCCCAAATGTCACTGTGGTTCGATCTGGTCAGAAACCAACCCAAATTCGGAAGGAATGACTTGTGTGTGCCTTATGCAAGAGACTAGGATGACGCCAACCCCATACCCATAGAAGCCTCCTGGGTCCCTGATTCCGGGTCAGACGTGAGACTCCTCGGCTCAGGAGTCATTAGTAGCTGGCAAAATGAAATTTTCTGTTTCGAAGACAAAAAGACTTGAGAAAGGCTGCTTGGAACTCAAGTGTCTCTTACAAAACAACATTTTGATGACTTAAGTGTGAGTTAATGAGAAGCAGATGGATCCATTTCCCTTGAAATATACTGGGACTTCCCAGGGATGGGAAGTCAAGCCTGGGTGTAAAATGGGGTCTTGTTTGCCTTCAAACCTGATTGTTTGAAGGCTAATTGAGGGGACTGGAAGATCCTCAGCTGGGGTTTCCCCCCAAGCCCTGGGGCAAAGCCAACGTTGTCACAAGGGAATAGCATCTGGGAAAGGGGATTTGGCAGTGATTGGCGTGGTCCCTCCGGTGTCAGTTGATTTGAAATGCTCCGGAGGGTTTCTGAATCTCATCACATCCCACCACAACCCTGTGGGGTAGGAAAAGAAAGGGAATCATGCTCTTTGTGCTGATGGGGAAATGAGTCTTAGGAAAGGGAAGTGACTTGCTTGCAGTCACATGAGTAAATTATTTGACAAAGCCCAGAATAAACACTCAGGTGTCCTAACTCCTAGACAGACTAAGAACCAGAAGCTATAAATCATCAGATCACAGAATTTAAATTTGTTTTCAGCTTATGGGCCATCAAATCCAACCCCCTTATTTTATAAATAAAGAAAATTAAATAGAAAACGCAGAAGTCACTTGGCCAGGTCACATACCATAGTATCCTCAATTCCATATGCCTGAAGTCACAGCGGTAATAAGAAAGATAGCTTAGGAAGCCAAGCTTTCTGACAAAAGATCTAATCTGACAAAAGATCTGATAAAAGATCTAATGCTCTTTCTAATGTACCACACCTTCTCTTTGTTCCTTCCATGTCAATTTGTATCTAACATAATCTTTAACAAAATAACAAATGCATGTTTGTGAATTTGGAAGGATCACAAAGGCATAGAATTTAGACCTGGAATAGACCTTAGAGATCATCTACTCCAATGCTTTCATTTCATAGCTTGGGAAAACTGAGGTCAAAAGGGGTAAATTACTTGTCCAAGATTATTCAAGTTTATTTTTATTTATAGGACTTAAACCTCAGATCTCTGAGTCCCTGACTTTTTCACATGGATTGTGGGGAGGAGGAATGAGATAAGACAACTTCTGTTGTACTTCCACTTCTATATCAATGATCTTGTGAACCCAAGACCTCCCTGTTGGGGAGACATGCACTCAACCTGACAATGAGATGATCTTCTCCAGAAAGGATTTACATTTGAACCTATCTCTAACTCTTTCTGTGGTCCCTTCTGTTTATCAGGGTGATATGGTAGGAAGATTGTTAGTTCTGGAATAAGAGAAGTGGACACAATTTCTGGCTCTAAGTCTTCTAGTTATCATGGAGAAGTTATTTAAGCTTTTAAGGCTCAGGTTTCTCATCTGCAAAATGGGAACAATTAGGGGCAGCCATGTGGTTTGGTAGGATAGAACACTGGCCGTAGAGTTAGAAGGAGCAGAGTTCAAATATGGCCTCAGAAACTTACTAGCTATGTAATCCTACGCAAGTCATTCAACCCGATTGCCTCAAAAAAAAAAAAAAAAAAAAAAACCGAATAATTATACTTGTGCTGTTTACTTTAAATAGTGAGTAAAAAA